>NC_043961.1:56273264-56390764 GCF_902148855.1 Sphaeramia orbicularis
AGTTTGTAACGTAACCTGTTGTTGCTGCTCACCTTCATGACTGATTAAAGCGTCTGTGTCTGATCCATCCAGTACAGTCCACAGTATACACAGTCTGAAGAACAACACAAGCAACGGTTGGACTGAGGGTTTGGAATGATTTATGTTAAGAAAATATCCACTGTGAAAAACATCTGTTTGTGTGGACAGGGTGGTAATAACCATAATTAACCCTTTCATGCATAAATTATGAGAACCCTTGTCAAGATTTTTTCCTTGAGTGTTTTTATTTCTTTTAACCTCCTAAGACCCACTGTCCTCATTTGCAGACAAAAGTTTTACAACTTTATACACAAAAAAAAGAAAAGAAAACTGTCCACCACAAAGGACATTCCATAAAAATTTTAAAAACTGCATCTGAAAAAACTGTTGCATCTTGATGTTTCCAATATAGGCACTTATTTAATAAAAAACAAAAAAAGCTTGTACTTTGCTGACATGTCCTGGGTCTTAGGAGGTTAGTGCATTGAAAAAGCTATATAATTGATTCTTTTATTTTTCTTCAGGGTTCAGAAGTGGAACTGATCAGCGTCCTTCATCCACCTGCTCTGCTCTGAGCTCAGCACAGTGACACTGGTAGAGTGGCAGGTGGATGTGTTTTATGGACTCAGGGACACGTCCTGCAGCATACTGAACAGAGTCAGAAACATAAGTAGACCTGGAAACAGGAAATGGCATCACAGTTTAGGAAATGAATACCAGATTTACCAGATTTGTGGACTTTTGAACCACAAATAATAAAATACAAAATACTGTTACTGTTAAATTATATCCTTTTATTCAGTATTGTAGCATCATGACTTTTGTAGTATAGGGTTAGGGTTAGGGTTGGGGTTAGAGTTGGGGTTAGGGTCAGGTTGGGGTCAGGGTTGGGGTTAGGGTTATGGTCAGGTTAGGGTTAGGCTAAGGCTTAGGGTTGGGGTTAGGGTTTGGGTTATAGTTATGGTTAGGCTTGGGGTTGGGGTTAGAGTTGGGGTTAGGGTTAGGCTTGGGGTTGGGGTTAGGGTTGGGGTTAAGGCTTTGGGTTTGGGTTAGGGATACGGTTGGGGTTAGGGTTAAGGTTAGGGTTAGGGTTGGGGTTTGGGTTAGGGTTAGGGCTTGGGGTTGGGGTTAGGGTTAGGCTTGGGGGTAGGGTTATAGTTATGGTTAGGCTTGGGGTTGGGGTTAAGGTTGGGGTTAAGGCTTGGGGTTAAGGTTGGGGTTAGGGTTGCGGTTAGGGTTAGGGTTAGGGTTGGGGTTAGGGTTAGGGCTTGGGTTAGGGTTGGGGTTAGGGTTAAGGTCAGGTTAGGGTTAGGGTTTGGGTTAGGGTTGGGGTTGGGGTTAGGGTTAGGGCTTGGGTTAGGGTTGGGGTTAGGGTTAAGGTCAGGTTAGGGTTTGGGTTAGGGTTGGGGTTGGGGTTAGGGTTAGGGCTTGGGTTAGGGTTGGGGTTGGGGTTAGGGTTAAGGTCAGGTTAGGGTTGGGGTTAGGGTTAGGATTAGGGCTTGGGGTTGGGGTTAGGCTTGGGGGTAGGGTTATAGTTATGGTTAGGCTTGGAGTTAGGGTTAGGGTTGGGGTTAGGGTTAGGCTTGGGGTTAAGGCTTGGGTTGGGGTTAGGGCTTGGGTTAGGGTTAGGGCTTGCGGTTAGGGTTAGTATTTTTTTGCTTGAATTAAGCAAAACAAATCTTGAATTAAACAAAAAAAAAAAAAAAAAATCTTGAATTAAGCAAAAAAAAAAATCTGCCAATGGAACAAGTGAAAATGATCTTGGTAAGATTTCTTGAAATCAGATTTTCCAGATCTATTGTCTAAAATCAGTTATTATATCTGAAAGAAAAGTTTCTCTTTAGGTAAATTTGTCTTATTTTAAGTGTGATGAGATCTTTGGACTAGAAATGAGAAAAATACACTTTGTAAGATTTAGATTTTTGCAGTGCTGATGCTCCTCAGTGGTGGTAGTAACCCTGACCCTAAGCAGACGCTGAACACTGTAGTGATGTTCTTCCATCATCCTCATCATCATCATCATCATCATTGCCCCAAATGTTCATGTTAACTTCCTAAATTTAACCAAACATTTCCAAATATAGTCCATGTGAATGTACCCTCTGTGCATTCAGCTGTGGGTCTATGTATCTGTGCATCGTCCTCTATCTGGTGACATTTTTAGTGGATTTTTTTTTCTTTTTTTTAAATATCACTCAAAGTAGAGAGGGTGAGAGGTGAATTGGGGACACTGCAGCCGTGGGCAGCCATGAGCATCAATGCATGCTTCCAGCAAACTGCTCAGCCAGTGCACCAAAACACAGGATGGCAGGCTGGCGGAGTCAATTACCCTCAAACTGTATTCTTTATATACATGAAAAAAACATATTGGTCTGAAGTGGGCGGTTTCAAACAGGCCTAATGAAATGTACGATTAGTAATATAACACATTTGTCTAGTTCTTCAACAGCGGACTTCTGTCATGCACAGTCATGATGAATTAATGTGCTGATCATGCGCTTTGTAATAGTGTACAAGTTATTACTGCGTCATACTGAGCGTGAGTACCTGAGTCAGCATGTATGTGTCAGATGGAGATACTGGATCGTATTTGGGTCAGTTTATCTTTTGGTATTTGGATTTTGTTTTCAGAAACAAAACAAAAACTAGTGATTAATTGATTTTTGCTTTAAAATAGAACAATTAAAATTGAATTTCAAGGCATTTTTCTTTTTCAGTGTCAAAACAGATAAACCAAATTTAAAAAGCAGATTGACTTTTTATCTCACATTTATGACTTTCTTTATCTCGTATGTATGACTTTTATCTCACGTGTATGACTTTTTATCTCATAATTTCAATTTTTAAGATCATACTTAAAAGTTTTTTTATCTCATAATTTTGACTTTTAATCTCATAATTATGACTTTTTCATCTCATACTTAAAACTTTTTTATCTCATAATTTTGACTTTTTATCTCATAATATCAATGTTTTAGGTCATAATTTTGACTTTTTATCTCATACTTAAAACTTTTTTAATCTCATAATTATGACTTTTTAATCTCAGAATTATGACTTTTTAATATTTTGATAGTGTAGAAGTTATTACTGTGTCATACTAAGCATGAGTACCTGAGTCAGCAGAGAAACAGTATATGTGTTAAAAGTAGAAAATGGATTGTATTTGGGTCAGTTTATCTTTTGGTAATTACCTCCGCCAAGGATGTTATGTTTTTGCCAGGGTTTGTTTGTTTGTTTGTTTGTTTGTTTGTCTGTCCGTTAGTGTGCAACATAACTCAAAAAGTTATGGACAGATTTGGATGAAATTTTCAGGGTTTGTTGGAAATGGGATAAGGAAGAAATGATTAAATTTTGGTGGTGATCGGGGCTGGGGGGGCCCACGGGGGGGGGGGGGGGGCACTGATCAGCCTTGGCGGAGGTCTGCGCTCTCCAAGTGCTTCTAGTTGCATTTTGTTTTCAGAAACGAAACAGAAAGTAGTGATTAATTGATTTTTGCTTTAAAATAGAATAATTAAAATTGAATTTCAAGGCATTTTTCTTTTTCAGTGTCAAAACAGATAAACCAAATTTAAAAAGCTGATTGACTTTTTATCTCATATGTGTGACTTTTTATCTCATAATTTTGACTTTTTATCTCAAAATTTCGACTTTTTTTCTAATAATTTTGACATTTTAGTTCATGATTTTGCCTTTTTATCTCATACTTAAAGCGTTGTATCTCATAATTTTGTTTTTTAATCTCATAATTATGACTTTTTGATCTCATAATTTTGAGTTATCTCATACTTTAACCTTTTTTATCTCATAATTTCAACTTTTTATCTCATAATTTCAGCGTTTTAGCTCATAATTTCAATTTTTTATCTCATACTTAAAACTTTTTAATCTCATAATTCTGATTTTTTTAATCTCATACTTATGACTTTATCTCATAATATTGACTTTTTAATCTCATAATTATGACTTTTATTTCATAATTTCAACTTATCTCACAATTATAACTTTTTACCTGATAATTATGACTTTCGGTCTCATTGTTATTACTTTTTTAATCTCACAATTATGACTTTTATCTCACAATCATGATTTTATTTCAAAAATATGACTTTTTATCTCACAATTATGACTTTTTGTCTCATAATTATGATTTTCTAATGTCATAATTATGTCTTTTTATATCACAATTTTGTTTTTTTTCCCCACAATTATGACTTTTTGTCTTATAATTACACCCTTTTGTCTCATAATTATGACTTTCTAATGTTATTATGACTTTTAATTTAATAAATTTTACTTTTTTTTTACAAGTATGAGTTTTTTATCTTACAGTCATGACTTTTTGTCTCATAATTCTGACTTTTTAATGTAATGATTACGACTTTTTACATCATAATTATGACTTTTGTATCTCATAATTTTGACCTTTTTTTATCTCATATTAATGACTTTTTATCTCAGAATTTTGACTTTTTAGCTCTTAAGTTTGACTGTTTATCTCATAGTTTTGACTTTGTAGCCTCATAATTTTGACTTTTAATCTCATAATTATGACTTTTTATCACATAATTTCAATTTTTTTATCTCAATGTTTTGACTTTTTATCTCATAAGTATAATTTACCATGGGGATTTTTTTTCTCAGTGGCGGTAACGGGATTTGTATGTATTTATTGTAAAATGTGTCTGTCTGACAACTAAATAATAAACCACTGTTTTTGATCTGCTGTACTTTTTGCTGGCATCACTTCACAAAATGCTGCACTTCTTACAGATCTTGTGGTTTTATTGTTTCAAAAGTAAACTCTATTTTTCCTTGCCTTAACTCAGACTTTTACTTCTCAACCCACCAGGCAGGATAATCACATCTACACCTCTAAACCATGACTTCTGTGACAGCAAAAACAAAGCAGTGATTGAACTATTGGAGTGTGTGTAACTGGAGGACGGCTGCGAAGAGGGACAATGTTAAAAAAAGTAGAAATAAACTATATATAAATCAAAGAAGTAGCACTTTATTTTGGTCAGATTCTATACTATAAATAAATATAGGCTTTCATACGGCCTACTTTGAAGATGGATTGAGTTGAGGCAGCGGTAAAGTGCTGGAAAGTAAATGGAAGAATAGGAGCTCGGAGACAGGTTACATTTGTTCTACTCTTCACTCTGCTCAGTGGAACATCCTCACTGTTTACACTTCCCTTACACTACAATCATAAATGTCAAGGTAAAGCCTCAGCCACGACGCACACACAACACCTTCTATAGCTTTTTCCATACTCTCGACAACAGGGCCCGTCCGCCTTGTTCCATCACTTACCGTCGGATGAATCGCTACCGATAGACTAAATGAAAAGACCTGCCATCATCCTTCAAAATCTTGCATGCGAACTCGAGCAACGCAGCTAAATGATGGAGAAAAACAGTTAGAAGAAGTCACCTGGAAAAGGTCAGCCTTGTTTGTTCTCCTCCGCTGCGTCCCAGTGTCTGGAACAATTAATACCTTTAAAGCTGGGGACACGGAGGGAAAACAAGCCAATAAACCCAGGAGTCCTTCCAATAGGGTGCCTTTCATCGGATGTTAAGTCTGTGGAGGTGATAATGGACGTGGACGATTATTAGCATCTGATAATATGCTTTTGTGAGTCTAAGTTTATAATTAACCCATTAAGACCTAAACGTCTACCAACGACTGATCTAAAATGTTTAAGACGTGTTGATCGACTAATCCTATCAATACATGTAAATAAATAGTGCAAAATGCAGTTTTCCATCTTTCATGGTCATCAGATATGACCCATTTGGACGTTCAGAGGCTCCGTAGTTACCATGGAAACACCGTTATCTAGTAAAACCCATGGAGTTGGATCGATGACAGTGGATGGAGCTTCTTCGTTTGTGTTCAGTTGATGATAAATTTGACTAAAAAAGTCACGTTTTCTTACATTTTCTCTGTTTTTGATGTAGAAACCCTCATCTTTAATCTGAGCTTTTATGGACATTCACATGATCAGTAAAATAACTAAAGGAAAATAAGCGATTTACACTTAAATATGCAAAAGACAGAAAACAAGAAAGAAAGAAAACAAGCCAATAAACCCAGGAGTCCTTCCAACAGGGGGCCTTTCATCGGATGTTAAGTCTGTGGAGGTGATAATGGATGTGGACAATTATTAGCATCTGATAATATGCTTTTGTGTGTCTAAGTTTATAATTAACCCATTAAGACCCAAATATCCACCAATGACCAAAACCATCTACTAATCTAAAATATTTAATAAGTGTTGACCCACTAATCCTATCAATACATGTAAATAATTGGTGTAAAATGCAGTTTGTCATTTTTTCATGGTCATCAGATATGACCCATTTGGACATTCAGAGGCTCCGTAGTTACCATGGAAACACCGTTATCTAGTAAAACCCATGGAGTTGGATCGATGACAGTGGATGGAGCTTCTTCGTTTGTGTTCAGTTGATGATAAATTTGACTAAAAAAGTCACGTTTTCTTACATTTTCTCTGTTTTTGATGTAGAAACCCTCATCTTTAATCTGAGCTTTTATGGACATTCACATGATCAGTAAAATAACTAAAGGAAAATAAGCGATTTACACTTAAATATGCAAAAGACAGAAAACAAGAAAGAAAGAAAACAAGCCAATAAACCCAGGAGTCCTTCCAACAGGGGGCCTTTCATCGGATGTTAAGTCTGTGGAGGTGATAATGGATGTGGACAATTATTAGCATCTGATAATATGCTTTTGTGTGTCTAAGTTTATAATTAACCCATTAAGACCCAAATATCCACCAATGACCAAAACCATCTACTAATCTAAAATATTTAATAAGTGTTGACCCACTAATCCTATCAATACATGTAAATAATTGGTGTAAAATGCAGTTTGTCATTTTTTCATGGTCATCAGATATGACCCATTTGGACATTCAGAGGCTCCGTAGTTACCATGGAAACACCATTATCTAGTAAAACCCATGGAGTTGGATCGATGACAGCGGATGGAGCTTCTTTGTTTGTGTTCAGTTGATGATAAATTTGACTAAAAAAGTCACGTTTTCTTCCGTTTTCTCTGTTTTTGATGTAAAAACCCCTAACTTTAATCTGAGCTTTTATGGACATTCACATGATCAGTAAAATAAATGAAGGAAAATAAGTGATTTATACTTAAATATGCAAAAGACAGAAAACAAGAAAGAAAGAAAAAAAAAAACAGGAGTCCTTCCAATAGGGGGCCTTTCATCGGATGTTAAGTCTGTGGAGGTGATAATGGACGTGGACGATTATTAGCATCTGATAATATGCTTTTGTGAGTCTAAGTTTATAATTAACCCATTAAGACCTAAATTAACCCATTAAAACCTAAACGTCTACCAACGACTGATCTAAAATGTTTAAGACGTGTTGATCGACTAATCCTATCAATACATGTAAATAATTGGTGTAAAATGCAGTTTGTCATTTTTTCATGGTCATCAGATATGACCCATTTGGACATTCAGAGGCTCCGTAGTTACCATGGAAACACCGTTATCTAGTAAAACCCATGGACTTGGATCGATGACAGTGGATGGAGCTTCTTCATTTGTGTTCAGTTGATGATAAATTTGACTAAAAAAGTCAAGTTTTCTTACATTTTCTCTGTTTTTGATGTAAAAACCCTCATCTTTTATCTGAGCTTTTATGGACATTCACATGATCAGTAAAATAAATAAAAGAAAATAAGCGATTTATACTTAAATATGCAAAAGACAGAAAACAAGAAAGAAAGAAAACAAGCAAATAAACCCAGGAGTCCAGGAGTCCAGGAGTAATGGACGTGGACGATTATTAGCATCTGATAATATGCTTTTGTGAGTCTAAGTTTATAATTAACCCATTAAGACCCAAAGATCCACCAATGACCAAAACCATCTACTGATCTAAAATGTTTAATAAGTGTTGACCCGCTAATCCTATCAATACATGTAAATAATTAGTGCAAAATGCAGTTATTCATCTTTTTATGGTCATCAGATAAGACCCATTTGGACATTCAGAGGCTCCGTAGTTACCATGGAAACACCGTTATCTAGTAAAACCCATGGACCTGGATCGATGAGTGTGGATGGAGCTTCTTCGTTTGTGTTCAGTTAATGATAAATTTTACTAAAAAAGTCACGTTTTCTTACATTTTCTTTGTTTTTGATGTAAAAACCCTCATCTTTTTTCAGTTCTCTTTTTATTGGTATTTTCCATGGTTCACATATTTATTCACATAGTAATTCACCATTCTCATCCATTCATCTGAAAATTACAATTGAATCTCACAGCGATACTTCGTGACTCCCCCGACAATACAAAGAAGGATGATTGGTCCTCTCTCAGCAATACCAAAGATGTAATTTTTACGACATAAAATTAAAAACTAACTCCCTAGACCAGGGGTGTCAAACTCATTTTGGTTCAGGGGCCATATTTAGCTCAATTTGATTTCAAGCGAGGCCAGACCGGTAAAATAATGACTTAAAATAATGACTGATAAATAATGACAAATCCAACTTTTTCTTTTTGTTGTATTACAAAAAAATAAAAATAAAAAAAAAATTATGAAAATATTTAAATTTTACAAAAAAAAGATGTGAATAACCTGAAAAAACAGACATTTCATTTGAAAAATTTGTGCAATTTGAACAATATTATGCCTCGACTTATTATTTATACATGTACATTACACAAAATGTTACGTAAACATTTGGTAAAAGGCAGAATATTGTTAAAATTTTGGAGTTTGGAACTAAAATTTGAACAATTTCTACAATATTCCATCTCTTATTATTATTATTATTATTATTATTATTATTATTATTATTATTATTATTATTATTATTATTATTATTATTAACACAACTACAGATCACAGTGGATCCATAAATGCACCAAACATTTAGTAACAGGCAGAATATTGTTCAAATTGCGCATTTCGGGTTGTTCATCTTTGTTTTTATTTATGTATTAATTGCATTTTATTGTGAAAGAATAGTTTTGTAAATGTAAATATTTTCACAGTGTACTGTTTTGTTTTGTTTTTTTGTCACTTAAATTTTTTCCACATAATTTTTCACAAAGAAAATTTGTCATTGTCATTATTTCTGGGTTATTGTGTTGTTATTTTTACTGTAGATCACATTGGTCTGTAAGTGGAACCTGAACCAAAAGGATTTGGACAGCCTGGACTGTTCAGGTTCATTTTTGCACTTTCATCCTGCGGGCTGGAATGAAACCTTTGGCGGGCCAGATTTGGCCCACAGGCCATATATTTGACACCTGTGCCCTAGAACAGGAATGCTGGGGGTGCACATTTGTGATATTAAAAAAAATAATAATAATAAAATAGAAAACATCAATACAAAAGGGTTTAAAAGGGGAAAAAAATGGTGAAATGGACATAAGACATGGCCTGAGATAAACGATGGTCTTTTCAGAAACAAACCTTGTTGTAGTCTTATTGCAAAAGTAATTCCTTCCATCTTAAAAATGTCATAAATGATTTCAATCCACTCCTCCACTGTAGGTTTTTCTAGTTTTAGTCACTTCCTTGGTATGGCTTTCCTACAAGCAGCACTTAAAATCTGAAACAAAGGAGTGACTCTTTCTATATTTTATGCATTTATACAATAACAACATGATAATGGTGTTGACTTATGCTATATGATATGATAATTATGTATTATATACTGACAGTTTGTTCATCCTTTCACACAGTATTGAAAAGATGGCTTCATTTTTAGTGTGTGACGCCTAAATATGTGTTTTATCTGGAGCTGTCAGAAATACAAAAGCAGAAGACCCCTTATGAAACAAAAATATATGGCAATATATTGAAAAATATAATGCATTATATTAAAAAATACACTTCCGTATATGGGACAGTAGTGCATATATTTTCCAATATACTGCAATATATGCTTTAATCATATAGTGATACATATAAAACATATATTGCAATGAAGACAAAAACTGCCCTATATTTTTACATATAGTTTTATTGAAACTCACTTTCTTTCCACTGACACAAGTTTACATAAAGCAGATATTTATCAACACTTACATTACTTGGTATGCATAATAACATATTTCATGAAAATATGCATCATGATATACATGAAAAAAGTCTTAACTGAAAAAAGATGCCTTCTTAGTCATTTTGGCAGCATAGGATGAAAAAGATGTACATATACATGCATAATTATTGAAGTGTATTACTAAATATATAATTACATATATTTAGTAATACACTAGACAATATATGTATGTATATATGCATACATGCATTATGAAGTGTATTACTAAATATATAATGACATATATTTACGTATATAAGTAAACATATTGTCATATATGTTTCAATATATGGAAAGCGGCAATTCCTTATGTATTTTTCAATATATTATTATATAATACAAAATATATTGACACAATATATTATTCTGCATATTTTAAATATAAATATATATTATACAGTAATATATTTTTCAGTCAGTAATATATTAACAGTCAATATATAGAGAAATATATTTTCTTTGCATAAGGGACGGCAGGGTTATGAAACTCTTACATTTCAACAGCAGCTTTGGCATCAATGACAAAATCACACATTTTATACAGGGTGACCCAAAAAACGGGAATTTTTGAAGTGCGTATTGGCAGACATGAGCAAGTGGCAGCACTGCGAGACAGTGACCTTGAGCAAGTAAACACACCCCCATTTTAGTAACCATTGGCGACTGTGCGAGAATTGTTCGGTAACCGTGTGATCTCAAGATTCGGTAACGTTTCCTGGCCCCCCTAGATCGCCAGATTTGTCCGTTTGTGATTTTTTCTCGTGGGACTATCTCAAGAGTAAAGTGTACACGACTCGACCAAGAACTCTGGATGAGTTAAAACAGAGAATTCAGGATGAAATTCACAGTATCCCAGCTGAGACGTTGCAGCGGTCAATGAGGAATCTCAACAGCAGATTTCAAGAATGCATTCGTACAGGAGGACGCCATCTACAGGAAGTAATTTTTAAAAAATGAAAATTCCATCATCGTTTCTTAAATGGCATGTTTTAAGGTTTCAATTACTATGAATAAAATATTTTTCTTCCATCACTCTTGGTTTTATTGGATTGTTAAAAAGTTCCCGTTTTTTTTGTGTCACCCTGTAGAAACTCAATATTATGGGTGTTTAACCCTTTCATGCATGAATGATGAGAACCTTAGTTGAGATTTTTTTTTTCCCTGAGTTTTTTAAATTCCTCTTTAGGCATAAAAAAAAAAAAAAAAGAAAAACAAACAATGCAACTGAAATTTTTTTTATGAACTTATTTTTCATGAAGTTATAAAAATGTCCACTCAGCCGGACACCATGCATTTAATTTTTGAAGCAAAAAAAAAACAACAAAACATGTATTTAAAACTCATCAGAAAATGAGATACTGTGTGAAAACGATGTAATAAAAATATTTTTCATGCAGCTAATCTGATGTTTTCTCACATTTTAACATACTCTAATACTAGTTATTACTAACTTCATGCAGATAATAAGCAAAAAGACAGTAATGGTATGAATTGCAGTGTATGGGATGATACATAAGTGTCCACTGTGTTGGCTGATATGCAACAAAAACAACAAAACCCATAAATATACAAGAAAACAGCTGTAGAATAACGTCCACTGAAGTGACCACTATGCATGAAAGGGTTAAACATCTATAGCAGGGATCTCAAACTCAACTGACCTGGGGGCTGCTGGAGGTAGAGTTTGGGTCAGGCTGGGCCACATTAAGCCTTTCATGCATGAATCGAGTTTTTTTTTCCTGAGTGTTTTTATTCCTCTTTAGGCGTGAAAAAAACACTGCGATTAACTGAACTTATTTTTCATGGAGTTGCAAAAATATCCACTCAACTGGACACCATGCATTTAATTTTTGAAGCAAATAAATATGTATTTACTGATATACTGTGTGACAACTATGAAATACATTTTTTAAAATCTGCTAATCTGATGTTTTGTCACATTTGAACTTACTCTAATTATTACGCTGGGTTACAAAAAAATGTTTTTTGCAAATTTTCTAGGTTTTTTCAACTGAATTAGGACCTTTTTGCACCGCTAAATCCAAAAATGACATCTGTTTTTCTCAGTCAGGTCAGGTTTTTTTGCTAATTTGATTTTGAAAAATTTGATCTTCTCACAAAATTGATTACATTTTTGTGACTTTATCAGTTGATTTTTTATATAGTTCTCACCCAAAATAGGTTTTAAGAGAAAAAAAATCATTTTCTAACAGGGTTCCTGTTAGGTACAATGGTGTATTCACCGCAGATGTAGCAGAATACGTCAGGCTTATTTTTGCAAGATCTTCTAGTCGAAGCCGTTTCATTCACCTGTAATATTAAAAAAAACATTAATCATAAACTGGCAAAAGTAAAATCTTCAGAACTCGTTTATTGCAAGAAATATGAAAGAATTTTGTATCATATGATGTGAAAATGCCCATAAATGTAAGCAAAAATGTTAAAAAGCCAATATGTAGCATAGTTCAGAAAGTTGACCTGATTGAGCAAAATTAATGTGATTTTTGGATTCAGCACACCAAAATTATCCTAAATCAGCTCAAAAAACTTAAACAATAAATTTGTTGTTGACCAGTGTTATTATTATGTTATTACTCACTTTATGGAGATAATATGCAAAAAAAAAAAAACTTTTTTGTAAAAAAAAAAAAAAAAAAAAAAAAAAAAAAGTTAATTACAGTCTCATAACAATAACAAGGAATTGATTTACACTCAAACACGTTCCTGCAGATCAAGTTTATCAAGAACAGCAAAGTTACAGCAATAATATACATTGTAGTGTATGGGATGATGCACTGTGTCGGCTGATATGAAAATAAAACAATAACATCCGTGAATCCACAAAAGAACACCTTTGAATAGCTGTCCACTGTAGTGACCAGTATGCATGAAAGGGTTAAAATGAAATGGATGAAGATAATAAACATTTATATCCAGATATTTTTCAGGTAGTAAAATGTTTTCTCTCACTTATTCATTATATTTAACAAATCAGTATCATCATTATTATTGTATTTTTTTTTTTTTTTTTTTATAAACCATTACCTGTGTTTCCCATAATTCTCTAAACTATACCATAAAATATAATCACCAGGAGTCATTAGATCTCATTTTATTTAGACCCTGATGGAATTTATTGCTTCGTTAATATAATTTTTATGGCTAATAAAGAACTTCGATGTCAACCACGTGGCTGGTGATTGACAGCTGTGATTGACAGCTTATTTTCTGCTGAATTTAACTTTGGGAGCTTCTGCTAATTAGATTTGTTTTTTTCCTTGACAGGTTGCTCTGCTGTGGTTATGGTTAGGAAGTAACATTAACAAGCCCATCGATACAGCGCTAATGTTTCATGCTGTTTACCATTTCTTAATTACTTGTTGGTACAACGTGCCGACTGTGTTAGCTAATATTATTAATTTGATTAATCTTTTCATTTGTTCATTTTCTAATTTATTTAATCCTCTGGAGGACTGTGGGGGTGCTGAAGTCTATCCCAGCAACTAATGTGCAAAGGATGTGTCACTAATTCATGAAACAAACAAACAACCGTTGACTCTTACATTCACAAAGACGAGTTTAAATTTACCAAATAACATGTTACGGTGCATGTTTGGATGGTTAGAGGACACCGTACCCACACTGTAACAAATTTTACGGATGTATCTCTACTGTAATCTGCAACTAGTTTCTTACTGTAAAAAGTATTACAGTACTGGGCTGTACATAATGTACCTTTTACAGTAAAATACTGTTAGCCACAGTTGCTGCATTTTACAGTAACTACCGTATTCCAAGAAACAATATATCACTGTAAAACGTATTTAATGTAATATTTACGGTATAACACAGCGAAAAGCTAGAATTTTAACATTTCAAGTTAGATTTTAAAATATAAAATCATGAACATTGCTAGAAAAAGCTCAAACAAGAGATAACATTATTATAAATAACCATGTAAATTGACACGCTGTTTAGTTTAACGGTGTCCACTTCAAAGCTAGCAAGTATGCTTCAACTTAAATTAGCTGCATGTTTGCTACATACGGTTAGCACCCCGAAATATGCAGTATTATCACGCTTGTTATACTGTGCAAGTTGCGTCCGGTGTGAATGCAGTTTATGGACGCAATTTAATGTTTAATGAACCCAAAATGCCATAGTTACATTGATAAAATCACAATTACCTGATAAATGAACAACTGGAGCAGAATGAAGTTATGACAGTGTTGGTAGAAGCATCAGGTGACCTCCATTCCTGTGCTGTATGGGGTTAAGTCCAGGTGAAAATAGTCATCCTCAGTTGTTTTCTCTTTTTATTTTATCCTTCTGCTTCAAAAAAAAACCACTTACCTTTGATGCAGACAGTCTATAGTTAAACATTCGTTGGATTGAATCTTTTCTAAATGAGCTGGTGGGATCTGATGCCAGATGACTTTGTTCAGACCAGTTCTGGGCGGACAGCAGTGGAGGAACTGAAGAAAATACTGTAGAATACTGTCCAATTTTGCAGTAGCTTAGTGTTTTAAATTTGCACCTTAAAGACCTCATTATTTACAGCATTATACTGTATTTACAAATAACAGCATGATGCTGTACAAAATTTTCTGTTTTTTCACAGTAATTTGTTACAGTGTTTGGGCAGTAGCGTTGCTACTTGTCGCGAAGCTACTAACTTACTACAATTTTCAGTAGCTTGGCGGTAACACACTATTTCCTGAATCAAGTAACTTTTCAGTAGCTTAACACTTTTATTGATCAAGTTGTGTGATAACGACCACAGACGCTATTTTTATATGGCTTAACACAGTGGAGAAGCAGTTTGTAGACTAGAAAATATAATTATATAATCCACAACACAAGCACTCCAGATTGTTCGGAGCGGGGCACGCACACTGTCTGCACACGACTCACTATAAACCAGACGTTTTGCCCAGAGTGGGCGTGTCTTACTGGAAGGTCATCGTGCACATTCTTGGAAACGCCGTGCCCATGCTTGTGGACAGCTTAGCAAACTCTGGACAGTGATGGACTGCCCTAACCATAACCATAACCCTAGCCCCTAGCCCTAACCCTATACCTAACCCTAATCCTAACCCTGATCGTAACCCTAACTGTAGCCCTAACCCTAACTCTAACCCCTAGACCTTACCATAAACCTAACCCTAGCCCCTAACCCCTAGTCCTAACCCTAACCCCAACCCTAACCATAACCCTAACCCTAGCCCCTAACCTTGCCTTAACCCCAACCCTAACCCTAGCCCCTAGCCCTAGCCCTAGCCCCAACTCTAACCCTAGCCCCTAACCCCAACCCTAACCCTAACCATAACCCTAGCCCCTAACCCTAACCCTGACCCTAACCTTGCCTTAACCCTAACCCTAACCCCTAACCTTAACCCTAACCCTAACCCCTAACCCTAACCCTAAGTGCTAATCACGTGATTTTTGACACAGCGTAAACATACACGGGGAAAGCTTATCATGCACACAGATAACATTTATGCAATTCATGACATCACGTTGAACCACCACACCACTGTTTTTATACCATTACACACACAAATACTACACAGTTATGTTCGAACCCAGGCTGAATAGAGCTTCCTGCACACACGGGTGGTTCAGTAGGTGACAGTACAACTGTTTTGGAGGCTAGCTGATGTAATCCACCAGTGCTGTTTATTATATTATGTATGCTATGCACTCACACAGCTAATGTCAGCCATAAAAACACAGTAATAGACAGTATTTTATGCTGGGGTCTCTTAGTGTAGACGACCGGGCATGGGCCAAGACTGACAATGACTAAAAGAAAAAGACATTTCACAGCTGAATTGAAGATGACTAGCACTGAGTAAGCAGCCTTTCTGTCATTCAGAGGGTATAACCACCAGTGTGACGTCACATGGAAACCTTTTCACCCTTGAAAAGTAGCCTAATACTTGATTTTAGATTAGTTCGACTTCCACTATCCCTGATTGCAACTTTAATATATTAAGACTGTAAAGCTTTATGGGTGGTTAATTCCTTCCTGTGCTCTGTGTCAGCGACAGAGACAGTACACGGAGGGGATGAAAAGGAGGGATGGGAGGAGGGACGGGAGGGGGGGCCGGCAGGGGTCCAGATGTGGAGGTCTGCCCGTCTCAAAGAGGGCTGGAGCAGAGCAGATGGCTCTGTGTGCTATCACAGGCATGGCTGAGATTAGCCGATGTGAGCGGGAGCACAGGACGGAACGGTGAGGGGTGAGGGGTGGGGGGGTGGGGGGGTTAGGGTACTGAGGGAAGTCCACATCTGTTTGGATTATCCAAGCAGGGAGGAGGCCTGGAGGACCACAGAGGAAACCAGCATCACTCCCAGGAGACGGCAGACAAGAATAACAACACTAGCATCATTTATTTATTTGTTTATTTATTTATTTATTTCGAACACGCAAAGATACAAAATTAAAGAGAGAGAGAGATTTTATCACAGTTATATCTAATAAATGAAACTTAAATACAGTGATATTAATATATTATTACGTTATTGGCTCAGTTATTACATTTGCAGAGAATTTATTTTTTTTAACCAGGCCAATAACGTAATAACTTACCGATAACGTAATAAGTTTTTACGTTATTGGCCAAAAGTTATTATGTTTTCGGTTCAGGACTTTTATTACATTATTGGCCAGTTATTACGTTATGGGCCTATTACATTTTAAAAATGGCAAATTTATTCCGTTATGGGTCGTTACTACATTATTGGCTGCAACAAGGTTGAATTCCACTTTTTTTTCCCAAAATCTATCTATCTATCTATCTATCTATCTATCTATCTATCTATCTATCGATCGATCGATCGATCGATCGATCGATCGATCGATCGATCGATCGATCGATCGATCGATCTATCTATCTATCTATCTATCTATCTATCTATCTATCTATCTATCTATCTATCTATCTATCTATCTATCTATCTATCTATCTATCGATCTATCTATCTATCTATCTATCTATCTATCTATCTATCTATCTATCTATCTATCTATCTATTCGAACATGCAAAGATACAAAATAAAACAAAACAAAGCAAACTGAGACAAAACCAAAATAACATTTAAATGAACAGAATCTATCGTCAAGTATGTGCAAGTCTGACTATTGCACGATCGAAAAGGAGTCGGAAGAAGTATAAACTTTTTTTAATCCAACCCTTCAAGTGCTTTTTTTTATACCTTTATCACTAACTTAATACAAGAATCAAACAATATATTGTTCCTAATTTTAGCATTCAACTACAACTAATATATAATGCAGTAATTGAACTGAATTGATTTATAAGCAAAAACAGCTGCAGCACAGTTTAACAAAAGGTTGAATTCCACTTTTTTCCCAACCATCATTATTTATGTATATATGTATGTATGTATGTATTTATTTATTTATTTAGAACATGCAAAGATACAAAATTAAAGAGAGAGAGAGAGAGAGAGATTTTATCACAGTTATATCTAATAAATGAAACTTAAATACAGTGATATTAATATATTATTACGTTATTGGCTCAGTTATTACGTTTGCAAAGAATTTATTTTTTTAACCAGGCCAATAACATAATAACCTACCGATAACGTAATAAGTTTTTACATTATTGGCCAAAAGTTATTATGTTTTCAGTTCAGGACTTTTATTACATTATTGGCCAGTTATTACGTTATGGGCCTATTACATTTTAAAAATAGCAAATGTATTACGTTATGGCTCGTTATTACGTTATTGTATTACGTTATTGCTGCAACAAGGTGGAATTCCACTTTTTTTCCCCAAATCTATCTATCTATCTATCTATCTATCTATCTATCTATCTATCTATCTATCTATCTATCTATCTATCTATCTATCTATCTATCTATCTATCTATCTATCTATCTATTCAAACATGCAAAGATACAAAATAAAACAAAACAAAGCAAATTAAGACAAAACCAAAATAACATTTAAATGAACAGAATCTATCTTCAAATATGTGCAAATCTGAATTTTGCATGGTCAAAAAGGAATAGGAAGAAGGATAAACTCAAGTGCTTTTACACCTTTATCACTCACTTAATACAAGAATCAAACAATGCATTTTTCCTACTTGTAGCATTCACACTGTAAGACCGGATAAGTTGAGTTTACTTAGAAAATCTCAGGTAACTCGTTGCCTTAAAAAATGTAAGTAATGAGTAATGAAAACTTGAGTGTATTAAACTTAAATGCTTGATTTGAATGGAATTGCTATTTTAAGTACAACACACTAAATGCCAAGTTCATTTAACTTAAAATTTGTTGCAATGTCAATTGCTTCGTATAATCATTAGACTTAATATCATCAGTTCATTTTACTCAATTCCAGGTTGATATAAACTGAAATCTTTTGCAATATAAATGACTTTATATAATTATTCAATTTAATATATTGTAGTGTGGATGTAAGTTGGGCAGAAAGTTAGCTCAATCTAATTTGTCAGAACGGAAGTGTTTTTAATTTTGCGAAGCATTAAGCTTTCCAATGCAAAAAAAAAAAAAAAACACACTGTGGATGAACAGTAAAGCGATTGTTCTTCCTCTGGCTCTGACTCATGGTGCAGCTCTACAAAAATACAAAAACAATCACAAAAAGGCCAATAAACATTGCCATACACACATTAAGTCCAAATTAACACTAACACCACAACCCCACTGAAAAGAACACATTTTCAACAACATGCCCAATACCCACAATGCAATGCGGAGATAAAAAGGTGTGGTCATGGCTAAAACTTCTCGATTGAACCCTTTCATGCATGAATTATGAGAACCTTAATCAAGATTTTTTTCCTGAGTGTTTTGTTTTTTTTTCCTCTTTAGGCATAAAAAAAACTCCAATGTGATAGAATTTTTTTTTATGAACCTATTTTTCATGGAGTTACCAAAATGTCCACTCAGCTGGACACCATGCATTTCATTTTTGAAGCAAAAAACATGCATTTACTGTCATACTGTGTGAAAACTATGAAATATTTTGTTTAGTGCTGCTAATCTGATGTTTTCTCACATTTTAACATATTACAATAGTAGTTATTACTCACTTAAATAATATGCAAACAACAACAAAACACAACAACTTTTTGCTAAAAAAAAACAAAAAAAAACAAAACATTAATTACAGACTAATAACAATTAGCAATTGATTTACGCTCAAATATGTCGCTGCAGATCAGGTTTATCAAGAACAGGAATGTTACAGTAATGGTATGAATTGCAGTGTATTATGGGATGGTGCATAAGTATCCACTGTGTCAGCTGATATGCAAGTAAAACAACTAAATCCATGAATATACAAGAGAACAGCTGTAGAATAACTGTCCTCTGCAGTGACCATTGTGCATGGAAGGGTTAAATCCATTCAACTTAAACTTTTTCGTACTTTCGACTATGTCTACAAATTAGTAGAATATACTGAACATTTTATAGTAATGTCATAAAACTGAAATCATGTAAGTACATTGTAATTAAAGCATTTTAGTAAATACAAAGTCCAGGCAGTGCAAGCACAACAAATACATAATGCAGTAATTGAATCAAATTGATTTATAAGCAAAAGAACTGAAGCAGAGTTTAACAAAAGGTTGAATTCTGCTTTTTTTTTTCTCCAAATTTTTCAGATACATCAAAAACAATATGCACAACCTCTGAACATGAATTAAAATACTCTCAAAGTTTGCAAACCTTTGTGACTCATGTTGTGGAAATGTTCAACTGATAACCCACACACAAAGAGGAGGAGAGAAAGTTAGAGTTAAAATAAATAAATGCATTTATTGAGAAGTCAATCACAGAGAAACTCTGTAAGTGAAGTCTGATTAAACAAGAGAAAACTAAAGATTATATAGAACCAAATCCAACCCCCTCAAACTATGATGTCATTCCTTACGTACATTGTACCACTCCATACTACTCCTTCTCTGCTCCGTGAAGAGGTCATGATGACCTCTTCACTCTAACCTTGCTTGGATCCAATCTGGAGTGCAGGCGCCATTCTCTATCTACACATTCAGACATTTAGGTGTTTGGGTTTTAACTCACGGCAAGAAAGAACTCCATTCCTGGGTCGGGGGTGTTACAGAGTGGTAAACATCACACATAATGAATAATGACTCAGCATTAAAAGAAGATGTACTAACAGTATAAAATATAAAGAGTATAAAATATAAAAAGTACATTTTTCCACCACACTCATTTTGTCTCTTTTACCTAAATTAACACAATGATGCTGCGTGAAACCTTTAGGATTTTTTTCTTTCAACGCTTTTATTTTGGGGGATGTTTCAGCTCGGGGCAAAATGTTCAGCTAATTGTAACCAGTTAATGAAAGACAGTGGATGCTCGCTCAGCGATCACTGCCAGTCATGTTAAAGCAG
Organism: Sphaeramia orbicularis; assembly: GCF_902148855.1. NCBI lineage: Eukaryota > Metazoa > Chordata > Actinopteri > Kurtiformes > Apogonidae > Sphaeramia > Sphaeramia orbicularis. Next base: position 56,293,835 of record NC_043961.1, read on the forward strand.
AGAGGACGTGATGTCCTCCAGGAGCAGACAGGTTGTCAGCGTGCACAAACGCCTTGGTTTATGACTGTGAATGGGAGTGGAATTGACATGCACAATTTTCACTGTTGTAATTATAAAATATTTCAAACCCTTCGCTGTCACAAACATTGAAGCTGTAAGTGTGAGTGATTTTTGGACATGAAACATTGTATAATTATGATGGAGCAGAAATTCTACCACATTTTCCTCTTTTTCATGTGAATATTAAAAGGCTACGGTCTGTTTAAGCCTCGCTGGGCACCATCTTCCACCCATCTTCCTCAACTTGTTGTTTTGACATGTCATTATACATGCCATTATGTCATTATATATTACTTCTGATGATGCTGTACATGCTGATTCCATCATTTATTTATATACTATGTGGTATGCATGCGTAAACACACAGTACAACCCCTGCCCTTGGCCTTGCATGCCTTTGATACTCACTAGTCTCCGCTAATTAGAGAATATAGGGATATAGGAACACTACTGCACTTATGAGGACGTACACTTTATTACAGTGTTTTTCAACCTTGGGGTGGGGACCCCATGGTAGGTCGCCTGGAATTCAAATGGGGTCACCTGAAATTTCTAGTAATTGATAAAAATAAAAATTTACTAATAAAAAATAGCTGGTGAGTTGACAGAGACAATCCCAATCCATAAAAGACATGACAAACTGTGAAGCTGAAACTGAAGCACTGTGGTTCTGTTTATCTGTCAAATGTTCATTGTGGTCAGTTTCAGATGCTGCAGCTCTTTCATAATTCATAGTTTGAGTTCTTGTTTGTTCAGTATTAATTGTCCTCCTTGTAAATCTAAGCTGGACTGACTGTACATATCCTGACCAAGGAAAATCAAATTCTCCCTTTGTGCAGTAATCTACACCTGGATTTACTGCCTCCATCCATAATAATATACATTATGTAGACTAAATGTGTCTCAAATTAATGATTATTTGCAACATAGTACAGCAAACTATTATATGATCCAAAAAGCATTTTATTTTAGCAAAAAAAAAAAAAAAAATAGTCTCCATTTTGAATGTCTGGGGTTGCCAGAAATTTGTGATGTTAAAATGGGTCACAAGTCAAAAAAGGTTGGAAAGCACTGCTTTATTAGAACACAGTAGTGGCTTTTCCATTGGACATCTGCACAAAACTTTACTGATATTTACTAAATGTCAAAAAAACAGAAGTGTGTAATGTCAGTTTTTCCATGAAATCACAAATGCGATGATTTGTTTATTTATTATCGTGAGATGACACGAGAAGTCATTCCATAAACATGGCAACAAACATAAATGTGGTGTTGATTTACAGATATATTCATTATTACCTCCACCAGGAGGTATTGTGATCACTTTGCTTTGTGTGTTTGTTTGTTTGCGTGTTTGTTTGTTTGTTAGCAACTTTATGGGAAAACTATTCCCACCATCTTTACCAAATCTTCCCCACAGATAGGCCTAGGCCCTGGGACCAACCCATTCAGTTTTGGGCCAAGTAGGCCAAAGTTCAAGGTCACAGCAAGGTCACAACATCTACACTTTTCCTATCTCTCATCATTGAGCAATTTTTGAAAATTCATAAAAAATTCAAAACGACTCCAAGTAGCCTCCAATTTGATCCACCCGTAGCTTATAACAATATCTTGTATCTGACACAAAATTGTCCACATCCACTGTGGAATGCGGACTCTGTGGACATTTACATTTAACATTGAAAATCCCATTTACCACACATTTTTCATTATTACTCAACAAATATTGATTGGAATTTAATATAATTGGACATACACATGACTGGTACCAAGCTTCAACTTTTTCTGCTGTATGGAACAACCTGGAAACTGTTGAATTTAAAAAGAAATAGTCAATCCACACATGCACACCGTTCAGGATGCTAAGCGGAGGTTTGCGTTCTCTGAACGCTTGTTATTATATATTACCCCTCTATCTCGTGCTAAATAAAAAAATTATTGGTTTTTGGTGTGTCCACACATACCACGACATGTTTCTTCTTCTTCGCTTGTTGTAACGTCTGTCAACATCCGGTTTTTTAATTCACCTAACCCTAGTTGCAAATAAAGGTCTTTCCATTGCAGTTTTGTGTGATATACCATTTACGCTACGCCTGAAAATCCACCTCTTGCCAGCACAAAAACTTTCAATCGAAAAATGAGACTTTTGCCAAAATTATCATTTTTCCATTTGGTAAATTTTTATGCGCAAGTTATATTTGGGCAATTTGAGAATCAGTGGAAAAGCAACTGCTGACCAAGGTTATAATAGTTTTGGATTTTTCATTATAGTTTAGTTTTCTTTAGTTTTGACTTTAATTCAGCTAGTTTTAATTAGTTTTTACAGCAGGTTTGCTAGTTTTTATTAGTTTTTGTTATTTTCTAAATGCTATTTTTTTTTTAATATCTTTTCTCTTTTTCGCCATCAAATTCAAATAAATCCCAGACAGGACTCTGCTGCTTTCTCCCAACTTTAGTCTCCGTGTTTCCAGGTAGAGTGGGGACCAGAAGACGACTGGAAACCACAAGTGACGAGAAATGACGGACCATTAAATATCATATGGTGCCAGCAGCTAAAATTGCTTGAGGGAAATAAATCGATCTCATATCAATCCGACACTGACAAAGACGAAAACTAAAGGAATTTTATCCATAATTTGTATACATTTTAGTTAGTTTTGTAAACACACAACACAGTTTCAGTTAGTTATCTTTTTTTTTCTTTATTAAAGTTTTTATTTATTTCAGTTAACGAAAATGTTTTTGCAATTCTAGTTTTCGTCATTTCGTTAGTTTTCGTTAACGATAATAACCTTGCTGCTAACAGTTAATGACTGAGTCTCATTCAGACATGGTCTATTATGCTCACAAATGGAAAAAAAAGTTGCATGCAGGGGTGAGGAATTAATATATTTATGTCAATATTATTTTATGTAACTGAAATTCAATAGTAGATGTGGAGCCGCCCCCCCCCCCCGTTATACGAAGCGTTGCTCACAAAAAACAGTCATCTGAGAGGATATTCGATTGTTTAATCTCACAGAGAAACTGATATGCATGCTGTAACAGAGAATCCTACCAGTGCGGAGCTGGTGACGCAACTGGTAAGTTACTCAGACTCACTTAACTGATGAAATGCATATGATTGACCTTGACAAAGAAAACAAACTAAACAGTCAATCTCAGTCAAACAGGGCCACGGCAAATGTTGGCTGGAGGTTTTCGGGAACAATGGTTCTGTAGCGCTCGATCAAGAGGGAGGACTGTTTGTCAAAGGCTGTTAGATCTAAAGGCTGTGTGCTTGGCTGTGTGCTTGGCTGTGTGCAGCGCTGAGGCCAGTCACTGACACAACTGTTGTCAAAACACATCATAATTATGATCTGACAACATATAAAAAAAACATTCACAACCAGCTCAGCACAGGCACTTTTGCACAATACAGTTTGTTTTCATTTGTTTTTACATGACAGTTACAAACTCAGATGTAATTGCAACCACCGCTGACTTTGGACAGACTTTTAAACCACAGTTAATAATAATAATAATAATAATAATAATAATAATAATAATAACCATCATTCATCATCATCATCATTCCTCATCGTCATCATCATCATCATCATCATCATCATTCACCATCATTCATCATCATCATCATCATTCATCATCATCATTCACCATCATTCACCATCATTCATCATCATCATCATCATTCATCATCATTCACCATCATTCACCATCATTCATCATCATCATCATCATCATCATCATCCATCATCGTCATCATCATCCATTATCATCATCATTCATCATCATCATCATCATCATTCAGCATCATCATCATCCATCATCATCATCATCATCATCATCATCATCATCATCATTCACCATCATTCATCATCATCATTCATCATCATCATCATCATTCACCATCATTCACCATCATTCATCATCATCATCATCATCATCATCATCATCATTCATCATCATTCACCATCATTCACCATCATTCATCATCATCATCATCATCATCCATCATCGTCATCATCATCCATTATCATCATCATTCATCATCATCATCATCATCATTCAGCATCATCATCATCCATCATCATCATCATCATCATCATCATTCACCATCATTCATCATCATCATTCATCATCATCATCATCATTCACCATCATTCACCATCATTCATCATCATCATCATCATCATTCATCATCATCATCATCATCATCATCATCATTCATCATCATCATTCACCATCATTCACCATCATTCACCATCATTCATCATCATTGTCAACATCATCATCATCATCATCATCATCATCATCATTCATCATCATTCATCATGATCGTCAGCATCATCATCATCAACATCATCATTCATCATTCATCATCATCATCATCATCATCATCATTCATCATCATTCATCATCATCATCATCATCATCATCATCATCGTCAACATCATCATCATCATCATCATCATCATCATCATTCATCATTCTTCATCATCATCATCATCATCATCATCATCATCATCATTCACCATCATTAGTAATAAACTTATAGACTTACTATTGCTAATTCTCCTCTTATTCATAAATGTTAGTATTGTGGATCTAAAACAATAACAGCTGACACAAAAACACTAAATGTGTCAGTGGACGGATGTGACATGGTTGTTGTGGATCCCATCATACTGATGCTCTGCAGCCATGTCACCGTTTACACTGATGATCCCTGTGCAAAAACTAGGATCAGAATTATTCATTGTATAGTTTATCATCATACTAAAGAGGAAATAACAATATAGAATTGTTATTTCTTTCTAAAAATGCTTATTATTAGAAAACTGTTGATTTAAAAAGTGACGTGTGACATTCTTAATGTATGTATTGGCGTAACATAAGCAGGATGGATCAGCACCATACTCCATATTGAACCTGTAAAAATAAAACATGTGATATGTAGGAGAGAATCTTGTAAGAAAAATTGGGGAATCTAAAAGAATAGAATATTTGTTTTCAGGTAAATTCAGTTCAAATATAACTTGGCCATTTGTGACATGAAAATATAGCATGAATTGTGATGAAATTGGATATTTTTGAGCTGAAAACATAGTTCATATGACCATCAACATGTTGAACAGAACTGAAATCCTGTAAATTTGCATAACTTGCATTTACCAACACAAAGTTCCTTTGGGGATTCACTTATATTGATTTCTTATGCACAAAGACAGAAATAAGACATCTAAGCAAATTTTAACCAGTATGTGTTTTTTGTACATAACTGAAATAAAACATTCATTCATTCAAAATATTCATTCATTACACATTTTAGATCAGTAGATGGTTTTGGTTGCCAGTGGCTGTTTGGGTTTTTATGGGTTAAACTGCTTTTTAACATCTGGCAACGGACAACAGATGTAAATGATCCCACTGTATTAGACAGAATACATACATATGTAATGAATCACAGTATCACACATACAGTTTATTACACACACAACATACAGCGACCACATCAGTAAGCATGAACACTTACCCACTGAATGTATTAAACACAGACACTGCACACCTACACCACAGAGTCTTTAATCACTGAATCCTTCTGCATTCACAGAATATATTAATAGTATGAGGTAATTATAATAAATACTGAGGATTGCACTTTAGTTACAATAAGTCAACAAATTGCATCACATGACTGTTAAAGTGGGAAATACATGTTGTGAAAACCTTAATAATATTATATGCTAGGTTGACGTCAATCAGTTCATCAGGAAAATTAAAGATTTTCTTCTTTTCTATTACCCTAAACCAGGGGTCTCAAACATGCAGCCCAGGGGCCAAATGCACCCCCCCAAAGGTTCCAATCCGGCCTGTGGGATGAATTTACAAAATGCAAAAATTCATATCAAACTAATTTTAGTTCAGGTTCCACATAGAGAACAATATGATCTGAAGTAAAATAATAATAGCACAATAAGCTACAAAAAATAACTATATTTTCTTCTCGGTTTGATGTGAAAAAAATTGTATGTCGTTATGTCTGTAACTAATGACAACTTGAAATCTTGAATTAAGTAAAAAAAATCTTGAATCAAGTCAAAAAATAATCTTCAATGAAGTAAAAAAAAATCTTCAATTAAGCAAAAAAAAAGAAGAAATATAGAATTAACAACTTAAATTTTTGTCTTTGTTTTAGTGCAAAAAATAACATTAAATTATGAAAATATTAACATTTACAAATTATCCTGTAACAACCAAATGTGAATAACCTGAACCTGAAATGTTTAAAGAAAATTAAGCACAATTTTAACAATTTTCTGCCTGTTGCTAAGTGTTTAGTGTTTTTGTAGTTGTAGTTGAGGCATAATATTGTTAAAATTGCACTTATCATTATTATTATTATTATTATTATTATTATTATTATTATTATTATTATTATTATTATTATTATTTTAAGAAATTTCAGTTTTTTCAGGTTATTCACATCTTTTTTATTTGGATAGTTTGTAAAAGTAAGTATTTTCATAATTTAATTTTTTTTTTTTTACACTAAAACAAAAACAAAAATTCGGAGTTGTCATTATTAATAGATTATTATGCTATTATTTTACTGGTTCAGCCCACTGGAGATCAAATGGGGCTGAATGTGGAACCTGAAAGTGAAAATGAGTTTGACACCCCAGCCCTAAACCATAACCTCAGAGTCTACATTGTGGCAGCAGCTGTTTAAGGTCAATATTTTTAATAATCAATAAGGATAAGTGATCTTAATTAATGTATTTCCATCATGTTTAATGAAGTGAATCAGTCAAGGATTGCCATCTAGTGTCATATTAATGCCACTACATCAGCTTTGCATAAACTCCCTGTTTATGTTTGTTTTGATGCAGTGGATTAAAGGAGGAAAGCAGTTACATATGTGTTTAAGATATTAGCTCAGAGATGGGATTGTTGTTGAATTAAGTACATAAATGTATAAATAGAAAAAATACAGAAGAGATTTTAGTGAAAAAAATCAGAAGTGAAATCTTTATGTATTGATTTGGCTTTGTTTTTGTTATCATTATTATGTTGTGGTGTCTTTAATTGAAGTGTGTTCTATCCACAGGGCTCAGATTTAACCTCATGTATTATGGTCTGTAATGGGTCAGACCTTTCATAAAACACACTCATGTTGTATCTCTGTCCTGCTCTGCCACAGCCACAGCCACGTTTGGTGTTTATGTAACTCCGAGGTCACTGTAGTTCAAGTGGGTGGAGGTAGAGGGGGGTGTTGTGCTGCAGACTGAAGACATGTGGAAAAGGAGATCCTGCTTTTCAAGGCTTATTGAAAATGCAAATCCTACAGGTCGCCAGCAGAGGTCAGAGATTATTTAAAATGTATAAAGAGTCAAAACATCATCAGCACATGTTTAACCCTTTCATGCATAGTGGTCACTACAGTGGACAGCTGATCAAAGGTGTTTTCTTGTATATTTATTTATGGATTTGTTGTTTTGTGCATCATCCCATACGCTGCAATTCATACCATTACTGTAACTTTGCTCTTGTAGATAAACCTGATCTGCAGTAACATGTTTGAGTGTAAAAAAATTTATAACACTGGGTTACAAAAAAATGATTTTTGCAAGTTGTCTAGGTTTTTTCAACTGAATTAGGACCATTTTGCACCGCTAAATCCAAAAATGACATCTGTTTTTCTCAATCAGGTCAGGTTTTTTTTTTGCTAATTTGATTTTGAAAAATTTGATCTTCTCACAAAATTGATGACATTTTTATGACTTTATCAATTTGATTTTTTATATACAGGGTGGGGAAGCAAAATTTACAATAAACATTTAGTTGTTTTTTCTCAGCAGGCACTACGTCAATTGTTTTGAAACCAAACATATACTGATGTCAAAATCATACCTAACACTATTATCCATACCTTTTCAGAAACTTTTGCCCATATGAGTAATCAGGAAAGCAAACGAAATAAAATAAAATAAAAATAAAATAAAATAAAATTATGTGTATTTGTGTAATTACGGGAGGTTTCGCAACAAAAATGTTGAATAAATGTATTTTTGTAGATGTATAACGTGTATAAGCACTGATAAACTGTCCAAATACAGTTTTTATCAGTGGATTGTACAACTTAGTCTCACTGAAAATTATTTATATATATATATATATATATATATTCATAGGTAATTTCATTGTTTTAATACATGTAAATATTCTTTATTAAACATTAAAAAGTCAAAAAAGTATGCAAAATCTCATGTAAAGTTAGGACAAAAAACTGTATTTTAATTATGGAAAATTACTGTATTTTTATGAGATGGTTATTTTCCATTATTTAACAGTATTTTTTTGGCACCCCAGGAATAATACTGTTTTTTTGGTTTTTTTTTTGTTTTTTTACAGTGTACCTGAAATCAGCAGTGTGTCCCTGACTGCTACAAATGAAGAAGCACTACACAATATTCTGCTCGTACAGTGGTATTTTTATTGTCTTGTTGTCTTTTTATGATATATTTTGTTCGATATCATTCTAATCTCCATTATCATGTATCATGTATCATGTAATGTAACAACATAATGGGTTTTTTGCACTCTATATTATTTATTATCTTAGTCATTTTGTTAAATATATTCTTTTCAACTTAAACAGTTACTAAATTAACCCATAAACACCCAGGGCTACTTTTGTGTCAGTTCCCAAATGAATTTTTCTGTCGATTGAACCTTTCTTAAGTGATTTATCACCATTTATTACAATATTATCCTCTGTATTTTGCATTTTTCAGTGTCAGTCAGGTATTTTCCCCTACATTTAATTTACTGATCGTATAGATGTTCATGAAAACCCAGAGTAAATTTGAAAATTATAATTTTACAGCAGAAACAAATGAAGAAAAAGTGATTTTTTCCAGCAAGGAGTTATTGATATAACTGAACATAAAAACAAGCATCTATAACGTCTGTCACTTGTCAGACTCCATGGGTTTTACTGGTGAGTTAATGTTGTAGAAGATGACGGTGTTTCCACGGTAACTATGGAGCTTCTGAACTTTTCTTAAGTGATTTATCACCATTTATTATAATATTATCCTCTTTATTTTGCATTTTTCAGTGTAAATCAGCTATTTTTCCCTATATTTAATTTACTGATTATGTAGATGTTCATTAAATCTGGGATTAAAATTAAGGGTTATTATATCAAAAACAAAACAAAAAAAAACATGACTTTTTCAAAAAAATCTCTTATTAACTGAACATAAACCCAGTGTGTCCATCCACTGTCACTGATCCAGCTCCATGGGTTTTACTGGTGAATCAATGTTGTAGAAGATGACGGTGTTTCCATGGTAACTACGGAGCTTCTGAACTTTTCTCAAGTGATTTATCACCATTTATTATAATATTATCCTCTGTAGTTTGCATTTTTTTGGTGTAAATCAGCAATTTTTTCCCTATATTTAATTTACTGATTAAATCTGGGATTAAAGTTAAGGGTTATTTCATCAAAAACTTAGAAAACTGAAGAAAAAGTGTCTTTTTTTTTAGTAAAATCTCTTATTAACTGAACATAAACCCAGTGTGTCCATCCACTGTCATTGATCCAACTCCATGGGTTTTACTGGTGAATCAATGTTGTAGAAGATGATGGTGTTTCCATGGTAACTACAGAGCTTCTGAACGTCCAAATGGGTCATATTTGATGACCGTGAAAAGATGACAAACTGTATTTTACACCATTTATTTACATGTATTGATAAAATTAGTGGATCAACAGGTATTAAATATTTTAAGTCAGTAGGTGATTTTTGTCACTGGTGGCTGTTTGGGTCTTTATGGGTTAATTGTCTTATTATTATCCCTTATGAAACAAAAATATATGGCAATATATTGAAAAATATAATGCATTATATTAAAAAATACATTTCCATATAGGGGAAAGTAGTGCATATATTTTCCAATATACTGCAATATATGCTTTAATCATATATTGATACATATAAAACATATATTGCAATGAAGACAAAAACTGCCCTATATTTTTACATATAGTTTTATTTAAACTCAAATTCTTCCCATTGACACAAGTTTACATAAAGCAGATATTTATCAACACTTACATTACTTGTTATGCATAATAATATATTTCATGAAAATATGCATCGTGATATACATGAAAAAAGTGTTAACTGAAAAAAGATGCCTTCTTAGTCATTTTGGCAGCATAGGATGAAAAAGATGTACATATATATATACATGCATATTTTTTGAAGTGTATTACTAAATATATAATTACATATATTTGGTAATTCACTAGACAATATATGTATGTATACATGCACACATGCATTATGAAGTGTATTACTAAATATATAATGACATATATTTACATATATAAGTAAATATATTGTCATATATGTTTCAATATATGGAAAGCGGCAATTCCTTATGTATTTTTCAATATATTGTAATATAATACAAAATATATTGACACAATATATTATTCTGTATATTTTAAATATAAATATATATTATACAGTAATATATTTTTCAGTCAGTAATATATTGACAGTCAATATATAGAGAAATATATTTTCTTTGCATAAGGGATACAGCGTCTTTATTTAATGTTATTATTATTCCAAATATATGGCATCACAGAGTATGTTTTCAGCATTGCATACAGTACTGACAGTATGTATTAGTATCCTTTATCTGATTTTTTTTCACTTTTCCTTTGACAAAGCAAAGGAATATCAATAAACAATTGCCATAGTTACAGGATTAATGTAAAAATCTATGTAAGTCCTTAAGAAAACCACACGTATCTTGTCTTGTTAGAGTATTTTCTTGCTTGTCTGTTTCTCACATCAGACATTTGTGAAGCTACAGAGTCAGCTGTGCGAGAAAACCTTGATCCTTTTCTTTCTTCAATGTGCCCTTTAACTTTCCTGAGATCTATCTGAGATTAAAGTATTATCCTTTTCCATCGGCTCACTTCAGAACTGTGATTTAACCTTCCTCATTCTAACACAACCTTGGTGTGAGCAGGTCGGGGATGGTTCCTCTAGAAGCGGTTTGATCTTTAATTAATTTTTAGTTTTTACTCCTTACATCCGTAGTTTCACAAAGCACAAAAACACATCACACGTATTCACTTTCTATATGTATACTACAGGTATATTATATGTATGCATAGTTACATTTAATGCTATATTTAACCCTGTAAAGCCATTAAATCATTGACGGAAAATTCCACTTCTTTGAAACTGGAGCTTTTAGTGGTCCTTCTGAACAACCCCCATTTTTTTTTTTTTTTTTAAATATCAACTTCCATGTATAATTTTCAACTTTGTATTTATTTATTTTTTTATTTGCACATCATAAAACAACAAGAGAAAAATAAAAAAAAACAGCAACATTCAAACAAGTAACATCATTGTGCAGGAGAGGATAGAAGCCAAAAACAGCTTATGCGAATACCTCCCCGGAAATAAACAATACTCAGGAAAAAAAAAAAAGAGAGAGAGAGAGAGAGAGAGAGAGAGAGAAAAGAATTAAAACATGATATAACTGAAATAATAAACTAAAGTAAAAACAATAAAAATGCAAAAAATTTAATCAAATTATAAAGCATCAAACACAAATCAAATGATATACAGCCTTACATTTTTTCATGAATTTGTGTCATATTTGATACATTGGGTCTCAGTGCTCAAATATGATAATTTTTGAACAAACAAAAACATAATATAGCACAAACATGTCAAAAAAATTGGTAATTCCTTTTCAAAATTGGCAAAGTTCTGCCTCCTTCCTCATTAATGACCAGGGGTGTGTATTGGCAAGAATCTGGAGATATGATACAAATCACAACACAAGGATATGATATATCACGATATATCATGATACTGTTACCAAGGCAATTTTTTTGGTTGTTTTGTTTCTTTTTTTAAATGATTATTTCTTGGAAAATGTAATTACACCAGAAATATGCACTAAGACTAAACAAATTTGTATTTGATCTGAATAGGATCTAATGCCATATCACAAAACTTTGCTCTATAAATTCAAAATTCAGGGTCTCAATGCTCAAATATGATCATTTTTGAACATGTAACATGAGCATGTGACACCAATACTGAGCCAGAAAAATGTGCACTGCCCTGATGTTGTTCATTTTTCACCTCATGTGAGCATAATGATGGAACCTACTGGAATATTGTTTGAAAATGTTTTCCGGTGTTTGTAATAAAACGGAAAAAACAGAGCCCTGCAGTGAATTTCATTTTTATTCTTTATTTTGGATTAAAGATGGATGCAGTCAGTTTTACTCTAGAGGTCATTAACCCCGTAAAGCCTAAACCATTAAATCATTGACAGAAAATTTCAGTTCTTTGAAACTGGAGCCTTTATTGGTCCTTCTGAATAACCAGTTTTTTCAAAAAACTAATTTCCATGTATGAGTTTCAGTTTTGTATCATATTTGATACATCAGGTCTCAATGCTCAACTCAAATATTATTATTTCTGACCAAACAAAACAGAGTATAACACAAAAATGTCTAACAAATTTGTAATCTTTTCAAAATTATCAAACTTCTTCCTCCTTCTTCATTAATGACAGTCTTGTAGTGTCACTGGAAAGGCTTCTGGTGAACGAATTCCTCCCCCTGGTGGATTATCTGTGTATTGCATGTATCTAATTGTATACATCAGGTTTTTCAAGACAAAAAATATCACACTGCTCATGTACAGGGCTTCAAAACTCATGTATCAAATATGATATGTTTGGCGTTATAGGGTTAAGTTAGATTTATTTAATTATAGTTATATTTAATGCTATGTGTGCTATGTGTTATCTAAACAGTTTTCAAGATGGATATTTAATTACAGTGGCCCAGAGGTGCAACAGCCCGAAATAATTATCCACTAGCCCAAAAAATTATCCACTATAAGAAAAAAAGAGAACAGCCCGAAAAATTATCCACTATAAGAAAAAAAGAACAGCCCGAAAAATTATCCACTATAAGAAAAAAAGAGAACAGCCCAAAAAATTATCTGCGATAAGAAAAAATAGAGAATAGCCCAAAAAATTATCCACTTGCCCAAAAAATTACCCACTATAAGAAAAAAAGAGAACAGCCCAAAAAACTGTCCCCTAGTCCAAAAAATTATCCACAATATGTTTTTAAAATAAGTTTATTTTTAGCGCACCGACCTCTGCTTTTAATGGGTTACTTCCTTAGCATTAGCCACATTAGCTGAAGGCCTTAAAAATTTTCAGCCTATGCTTTTATTTTTTGTGGTGGCCTTAGTTTTAAAGCAAGAGACCTTTCAGGTAAACAGCACCCCCTTAACTGAAAAGGTGGATGATAGCTTTTTTTTTCTTATAGTAGATAATTTTTTTGGGCTTTTCTGTTTTTTTCTTATATTGGATAATTTTTGGGCTTTTCTCTTTTTTTTCTTATAGTAGATAATTTTTTCGGCTGTTATCTTTATTTTTTTCTTGTAGTGGATAACATTTTGGGCTGTTATCTTTATTTTTTTCTTATAGTGGATAATTTTTTGGGGCTTTTCTCCTTTTTTTTCTCATAGTAGATAATTTTTTCGGCTGTTATCTTTATTTTTTTCTTATAGTGGATAATATTTTGGGGGCTTTTCTCCTTTTTTTCTTATAGTAGATAATTTTTTGGCTGTTATCTTTATTTTTTTCTTATAGTGGATAATAATTTGGGCTGTTGCACTGCTGGGCCACCACATTTAACGGTGTTTTTTTCATGTGCATAATTCTGCTAAAAATAAATATATACTTAAGTAGTTGATTTTTTTTCTGTCATTCTTCCTTGTCAGTGTTTCATTGTTTAGCATAAATAAATTCTGTTTTTATACCTGTGTTTGAACCTGCTTGTCTTTGATCGTCTATGCATCTTACTTCTCATTTAATTGTAAAGTACTTTCTGTGAAAAGTGTTTTATGAATAAACTTCACTTACTTACTCTTAGGATTACCTGCTGTCTTTTTCTAAATACATTGAGACAAGGGATAATTGCAGCAAACAAAATATAGCAACTGCATTCCAGACCTGTTCAGTTATGTCCTTACATGAGCCGTTGTGTAAATATTCATTATCGCAAACAAACCAATCTTCAAACTAAGAACCCTGCAGGATAAGATAAAAAAGCTCTACCATAAAGAATGAATTAGAGAAAAAAAAAAAGATGATGAAAGTATCTGTGAGAACACACAACTACAGTAAAAAGGTTTTTAAGACAGCCTATAAGGATACATTTTCCTGTTCAGTGGTGCGAAGAATTGTAGGATAACATCCATCCAGATATAAAAGCTCAAATATGCAGTGAGTCCATAAAAACGGTCTCCGAGTCATTGTTAATTTTACATCTCAGTGACAGCTCAATCACACACCCATGTGTTTCTTTGTTCTTCCGTTTCTGTCTGTTGGGTCAGATTTATTCGTCTTTACAATTACTATAGATTGATGTATGACGGATCTTCACACTGAATAATGTTGTACTTTAATAACTCCATCAGCAGCTGCAGAGTCGTACAGTGTCAAAATGGTTTCATACACACTATAAAAATGTAATTAAGTCTTTAAAGATAGCAAAGAAGGAACTTGCATGAAAACCAGAGGATTGTACATCTGTCAGTGCGCCCTTTAACCCTTTCATGCACGAATTATGAGAACCTGAATCAAAAATTTTTCCTGAGTGTTTTTATTCCTCATTAGGCATGAAAAAAAAACAATGCAATTGAACATTTTCTTCTGAAAAATAAATGGAAAAAAAAATTAAAAATTAAAAAATAATTTAAAAAAAAACAATAAAAATTTGATTTTCTTTTATGTTTTTCCTTTTTTTTTTTTTTTTTTTTTTTGGCCTGTGGGTTGGGTGGGTGGGAAGGGATGGGTGTTGACAGTCAGATATTTCACTTTTGATTGTGCATTGACTGCTACGAATCGATATGTCTGTCATGTTCATTGAAAATGTTCAATAAATATAGTTGGACAAAAAAATAAAAAATAACAATAACAATAAAAAAATACATAAAAAAATAATAATGGAAAAAAAAATAAAAATCTTATGAACCTATTTTTCATAAAGTTGCAAAAATGTCCACTCAGCTGGACGCCACACGTTTAACCCTTTCATGCACAGTGGTCACTACAGTGGACAGCTATTCTACAGCTGTTCTCTTGTATATTCAAGGATTTTATTATTTTAGTTCCATATCAGCCAACACAGTGGACACTTAAGCATCATTCCAAACACTGTAATTCATACCATTACTGTAACTTTGCTGTTCTTGTTAAAGCTGATCAGCACTAACATGTTTAAGTGTAAATCAAGTGGTTGTTATTATTGTTAGACTGTCATTAACATTATTATTATTATTATTATTATTATTATTATTATTATTATTATTATTATTATTTTGCATATAATCTCCATAAAGTGAGTAATAACTAGTATTAGAGTTTGTCAGAATTAATTAAGTATTATAAGTGTAGGCATAATGTATTATAAATTCTGCTTTCATAATGTTAATTGTTGTAATGACTTTTATAATGCGTTATAATGTCTTAAGAATGTGCGCTTAATGCTCGATGAACTAGACCTTCAAATAAAGTGTTACCGAAAATCTTTTCTGAACCTATTTTTCATGGAGTTGCAAAAATGTTCACTCACCTGGACACCATGAGTTTAATTTTAGAAGCAAAGAAATGTATTTACTGACACACTGTGTGAAAACTATGAAATAAAAATGCAGCTAATCTCATGTTTTCTCACATTTTAACATACTCTAATACTAGTCATTACTCACTTCATGGACATAATATGCAAAAGAACACAACTTTTTGTAAAAAAAAAACAAAACAAAACAAAACAAACAAAAAACACCCTGTTAAGTACAGTTTAATAATAGTAACAAGCAATTGATTCACACTCAAGCATGGTATGAACTTCAGTGTATGGAATGATGCATGAGCGTTCACTGTGTTGGCTGATACAAAACAACAAAACCCATGAATATACAAGAGAACAGCTGTAGAATAACTGTCCACTGGAGTGACCACTATGCATGAAAGGGTTAATTACTCTTTATTTTGCAAAAACAAAACATTAAAAGAACAGAGACAGTAAATAGAAGTGTTACATGTTGCTTTTTACGTAAATAAAAAATAATGTGGCAGCTCTAAATCTTTGTTAATTCAAACGCATACCTTTTTTTTTTTTAAAGTTAAAATTAAATCCCTAAAGTCGATGGGTATAGGGAGCAGTGACAAAACCTAATACAAGTTCCCCACTTAAAAAACTAAATTCCTTCACACTTCTTCTGTGCCAGAATCCAAATCACACAATGTTTATCTGATAACTTTAAACTTGAAACCAATCATCTGAGAAACTCAACAATGCACTTTCAAGAACAAACCATAATCTTATTTTACATTTAAACCTTTCGTGTATGAATTATGGGAACCTTAATCAAGATTTTTTTTCCTGAGTGTTTTCATTCCTCTTTAGGCATGAATAAAACAATGCAACTGAAAATTTTCCTATGAACCGATTTTTCATGGAGGTGCAAAAATGTCCGCTCAGCTGGACACCATGCATTTAATTTTTGAAGCAAAGAAACGTTTTTATTTTATTTTATTTTATTTTATTTTATTTTTTCTTTAACATGTATTTACTGATATAGTGGGTGAAAACTATGAAATAAAAACATTTTTAATGCTCCTAATTTGATATTTTCTCACATTTTAACATTCTCTAATACTAGTCACTTCTCACTTCATGGAGATAATATGAAAAAAAAAAAAAAAAACCTTTTGTTTAAAAAAAAAAAAAAAAATCCTCTTAATTACAGTCTAATAACAATAACAAGCAATTAATTTACACTCAAACATGTTACTGCAGATCAGGTTTATCAAGAACAGCAAAATTACAGTAATGATATGAATTGCAGTCTGTGGGGATGATACATAAGCGTCTACTGTGTTGTCTGATATGGAACTAAAACAACAAAATTCATGAATATATAAGAGAACAGCTGTAGAATAACTGTCCACTGTAGTGACCACTATGCATGAAAGGGTTAATGTGCAATGGGCAGTAAAGTATCATTCTCGTTCATTTCACTTATGTGCTCTTTAATCTTCCCTCTACACTTATAATACTTTATTAACCTTGGTATAAGTTGTTGTACATGATCATAAACTGTTATAATGACTTTTATAATGCTTTATAAATGCATTATAATGTCTTATGAATGTGCACTTAATGCATTATAAACTAGACCTTCAAATAAAGTGTTACCAAAAAACCTGTTAATTATAGTCTAATAACAAAAACAATAACAGGCCATTGATTTACACTCAAACATGTTACTGCAGATCAGAGTTATCAAGAACAGCAAAGTTACAGTAACGGTATAAATCGCAGTGTGTGGGATGACGCATGAGTGTGCACTGTGTTGGCTGGTATGGAAGTGGGAACAACAAAATCCATGAATATACAAGAGAACAGCCGGAGAGTAGCGGTTCACTGGAGTGACCACTATGCATGAAAGGGTTAATATGTAATAGTACAATTACACCACATGGGGGTGCAAAGGCATCATTTTCTTAAAAAAATTAAAGCATATGCAATCACTGTTGTGTGCTGCCTTCATCTGAAGTGTGGCCTTGAGATACTTTTGTACACGTTTCATGACTTTTAAACACATAATTTATATTAAAATTAATCATATTGAAAAGTTGGCATAATCTAAGGCAGGATGATTTCTGCTTCACACCCACACTCAAGTAAAAAAAAAAAAAAACTTTGCCAGCAAATTAGTGTTCCTTGTTAAAATTCCTTGCCATAGCATTTAATAGAAATCCAATTTTCAGGGGGACATTTTAATACCCATAAATCCATCGGGCCCCTCACTGGTATCATAAATGGTGTACAACTAAGGTGAGGATATTGAGTGTTATAGACTTTATTACGCAAAAGTCATGGGGGAAAGCTTGCCAGTGCCTCTGGAGTCCTGTCTGTCTTTAAGCCTTTATAGTACCAGTGCTGATGTCTGGTTGGGTGCCAGCTGCTCTGCTCTGCTCACAGCTTACAGAGGCTCAGGCTGGGTGGAAAACTCCACTGCTTTTAGTGCCTAAGCAGCAGTGAAGAGTTCAGAGCCAGAAGCAAATTACTTCAGTTATTATGTACAATAACTACGCGGGAAATAAACTTTGTGGCACGGACTCATTGATTTTTTAGTGTTTTGTGGAACACCGGCGGAGAGAAAAGATGCAGTATGAGAGGTGACGTGTCATGTACGGTACAGCGTTGGAGCGGTGCACATTAAAAAAAGCACTTTTCCTGACAGGAAGAGGCTTCTGACAACTGGAAGGAAAAGAGGAAACAGGAGGTTTAGTGAAAGTCTTTACAGCTGAAAAGATAGATGAGTGTTGGTTCATTATGTGTCAAATAATAATAATAATAATAATGTCATGTCTGCACCAATCTGATGAGGATGTACCAGCAGTAATCTGTATCTGACCTGATGGTTCAGAAAATAAAAGTAGAATACCAATTAAAATGGAAAAAAGACATGAAAAAACATCTATCATCAAAACTATCATCTGTGCATGTCTTTCTTTCTTTGTTTCTTTCTTTCTTTCTTTCTTTCTTTCTTTTGCTCCTTTTACACAGCTTTACTCCGGAGCAACCTCTGTGTAAATGAAATAGTCCCACCTTTATCTGTAATCCAGTGTTTTTTCAACCTTGGGGTCGGGACCCCAAGTGGGGTCATCTGGAATTCAAATGGGGTCGCCTGAAATTTCTAGTAATTGGTGAAAATAAAAAGACTAATAAAGAATATATGATGAGTTGAGAGAGATAATCATAACACATATAAGACATGTCAAACTGAGTCTGAAACTGCAGCACTGTGGTTCTGTTTATGTGTCAAATGTTCATTGTGGTCAGTTTCAGATGCTGCAGCTCTTTCATAATTCTTAGTTTGAGTTCTTGTTTGTTCAGTATTAATTGTCAGCCTTGGAAATCCAAGCTGGACTGACTGTACATATCCTGAACAAGGAAAATCAAATTCTCCCTTTGTGCAGTAATCTACACCTGGCTTTTCTGCCTCCGTCTATAATAATATTATATTATATAGACTAAATATTGTCTAAAACTAACCTGTATTTGCAACCTAGTATAGCAAACTATTACATGATCAAAAACAAATTAATTTTAGCAAAAAGAAAAAGCCTCCGTTTTGAATGTCTGGGGTCACTAGAAATTTGTGATGTTAAAATGGGGTCACGAGTCCTGTCTCTTTTGTCACATACAAGCTAACACCTATGATGTGTAATGGCCTCTCCATAAACTCCATACCTCCACACTTCCGGATGGCAGGTGTAAAGAGGAAGCATCTGAAGGGGCTATAAACTTGAAAGGCTTTTTCCTCTTTGTGAGAGGAATAAGAAGAGTTAACTAGGTGATTCTGTACGGGAGGGGGCAGAGGGTGATGGTGTTACAGGGGGGAGGAAGGGAGGACGGGAAGCAGGAAAGGTTGGGGGGTGGGGGTGGGGTGGCACGGGGAGATTCTGCTCTGGAAAATGTATTGGTCTGGTTGGAAAAACAGGTCCAAAAAAAGAGAAGAGCAGGAAAATTTAGGGGTGAGGGGAACCGGAGCTGTGGCCTGTGGATGAACCCATCGGGGACTTTGCTTGGTGGGGTCATTCCAAGTTCAGGTCTTTCCCTCGCTGACTCTGCGAGAGTGGAGGAGCTGTCCATGGCTGAAGGGGCCTGCTCTTGACGGCCTCCAGCCCCTGCTGCGAGCCCCCCAGGGGCCCTGTAACACAAACCCATTTCCAGCAGGAGTTCTGTGGGGTGTGTGGGGAACGGGGGCATGCCCTGTGTAAACGGAGGTCATTCAGGGGGTGGGAGGGTGAGCAGAGCCTCCTTTACCAATAAATATTTTGCTGACAGTCATATGAAGGTTTGTTTTTAAAGCTCTTATCCCGGCGTGGCTCATGTTACTACTCTCTCTGGATGGAAAAACAGCCCTGAAATGTGAAAAGAGACTCTTTGCTTTAAAAAAACAAAAACAAAAACACACTCTCAGGTATTGAAAGGGAAATTTAACGATATAAAACACACCGAAAAACGTCTATTTTTCTGTTTCCATAAAAGCAGCGGAGCACTCATTCAGTCACTCTTGATTTATAAATGACTCTTCATCACTGAACTTCAAATAACACAAGAACCAGGTGGACGCTCGAACGGTGCAGATGAAGCAGAAGCATACAAAGGCTTTTTGAAAAAGACAAATGAGAGACAATCTATCATTCGACACTCACAGACCAAACAGCAAGTCAGGGGTGGCCAACTAATCAGGCAGTTTGCACAGGCAGCACAGCATGGGTCCTTTGAGTGGATAAGTGGTCCCTCCCATAATGTCAAGAGTAAAGCCGGTACCAGGGGTTAGGGAGAGGTTGGCAGGGAGTTAATGAGATGACTGGTGGGGTGATCAGCAGTGAGGGGCTTGAAGACCTATGACACGACACAAGACGCACATTGATAGAACGGAATACTTTGTAGATTTATGAAGTGTTTGTTTATCGCATATAACATGAACTCACAGGCAGCGGTAGAATACGCACATGCACATTCCATATTCATGCAGAAATACCAAAGCATCAGTGTTAAAGTATTCCATTATAATTCAGAAAGAAATTATGAAGCATTAGGGGAAAAAAAGGCTCTTTTAGAAGTCCGATCCAGACTCATTTAAGGAGCAGGGGAACAGATTTATAGATACATTTTTTGCAGTGCTGTTTTTCATAGCTTCACATGCTTTTAATTTGGTCGGTTGTTTTTCTGTTTTTATTTTCTGCTGATGTATTTTGGATGGCTGAAATTTGCTGTTTGAAGAATGTTTCGTGTTGTTGAACATCTGGGGATCATGTTGGGAATAGGTGATTACACTTTAACATGTAATCCTTTTGGATTTGTTTTGTCTGATAATCTACACTGTAAAAAAAAAAAAAAAAAAAAAACTGCAGCAGGAGTGCTGAAAAAATAATGTCAAATAACGAAAATAACCATCTCATAAAAATACGGTAGTTTTTCATAATTAAAATACAGTTTTTTGCTCTAACTTTACATGATATTTTGCTTTTTTTTTTGCTTTTTAATGTTTAATAAAGAATATTTATATGTATTACAACAATCAAATTACCTATAAATATATGTATAAATAATTTCAATAAGACTCAGTTGTACAATCCACTGATAAAAACTGTATTTGGACAGTTTAGCAGATACATGTTATACATTCACAAAAATACATTCATTCAACATTTTTGTCATGAAACCTCCCGTAATTAAACAAGATATTTGTCAATTAACAAACAAATCTTGTTAAACTTATAGAACAAATACTTCTTTTACGGTTAATTGTCAGTAATTTTATCTGTTTTTTTTGTTTTTTTTTTTTGTTTTTTTTACAGTATTAAACTATAAATTAACAGTTTAATCTATAAATAGAAAAGAAATATTTGTGAAATTACGATACATTTGCAAATGTATTTTAACTGTGTTTTTCTGAGAAAAAAGAAAAAATTTCTTTTAAAAAAATGGAAATTTTATGGTTATTCACAGTTAGAGTTTTGTCATGTTATTTTACATTTGACATGTAAAATCACAGTCTATTTTTGTCATTTCATTGATATTTTCCTGTATCTTAAAAATACAGGAAAAATCTTTAAAATAAAAAATGAAAATTCTGTTAAATTACAGATTTATTTTTTTTTATTTATTTATTTTTTTTACAGTGTATGAATAAACTCACTCACTCAAGTAGAGTTAAAGCAGTGGTTCCCAACCTTTTTTTGGCTCATGACCCCATTTTAACATCACAAATTAATGGCACCCCAGACATTCAAAATGGAGACTTTTTTTTTTTTTTTTTTGGCTAAAATTAATTTGTTTTTGATCATGTAATAGTTTGCTAAACTATGATACAAATAAAGGTTAATTTCAGACAACATTTAGTTTATATAATGTTTATTATTATGGACAGAGGCTTACTGCACCATACGTACACATCTGTACGGTCAAACAAATGCATGCTCTGCACCAATACGACGCATTTGAAGCTGCTTAGTGTAAGCTATTCTTGGATGAAACAAAAGAAAGTGCCACGTGGTAATTAAAAACAGAAATAAGCACATAACAGTAAAGTAAAGGTGCCTTCTGCAGTTACTATGGGCTAGTTCTAGACAAAACTGTGTTAATTAACTGTATTATAAGAAAAGCAGAAGAATAGTTTGGTGCAGTTTGGGCCAGTATGCAAAAAATGAAATGAATGACACTGTTCTACTGCGGCTAAATGACAGATTAGAGTCCCATGGGTGTTAAAATGTACGGGTTCATGGACGTAGGCTAATGCCTTTCTTGAAACTGGAAAAGATCAAATTTTCTCTCAGAGGATCAACTGATGTTTCCGTTGCTAATCTGGGATCTTAATAAATGAAATGAAATGAAACAAGAAATTTTACATGACATGGAAGCTTTTCCTCTCTTACTTTGATAAAACATCTATAGCAGTGGTTCCAACCTTTTTTGGCTCGTGACCCCATTTTAACATCACAAATTAATGGTGACCCCAGACATTCAAAATGGAGATTTTTTTTTTTTTTTTTTGTTGCTAAAATTCATTTATTTTTGACCATGTAATAGTTTGCTATACTATGTTGCAAATAAATGTTAATTTTAGACAACATTTAGTCTATATAATGTATATTATTATGGACCAAAAGCCAGGTGTCGATTACTGCACAAAGTGAGAATTTAATTTTCCTTGGTCAGGATATGTACAGTCAGTCCAGCTTGGATTTACAAGGCTGACAATTAATACTGAACAATTAGTTTGGGGGGAATTTTGGCTTCCTTCTGGTTTGATTTTGGCTTGCCTATTTTGGGCCATACATCTGCCCAGAACTTTGCCAAATGGCATGCCAGTTTTGGGCCAGATTTAAGACATAATGATTTTGCTATCTGGGTACGTGATCCCGCTCTTTGCCCAGTCTTTTGGTTAACCAGACATATGCCATAACTCAGCCATGTATATTGCTGGTGCCTCCATGTCTATTATGGATAACCTTAATCATACCACAGTTAAGCCTACAGGTTTTCATGCCAAAAGAAAGCCAAAAATGCCAAATGTATGCCATGATACTGCCAAAATGTTTGCTATCTGGGTTATACTCTGCATTTATTTATTGATTGATTGTTGATGTGTTATGGCTGTGTTTGTGGAGAGGTGACCACATTTTAGTATTCTGAATTTCCCCTAGGGCAGTGGTTTTCAACCTTTTATGGCTCATGACCTCATTTTAACATCACAAATTTCCGGTGACCCCCGACATTCAAAACAGAGACTTTTTCTTTTGCTAAAATTAATTTGTTTTTGATCATTTTTTATCATGTAATAGTTTGCTACACTGTATTACAAATCATTGTAAATTTTAGACAACATTTAGTTTATTTATTTATTTATTTTTTAAATTATTGATTTATTTTGAATATGGATGTGATACAAGCTTCCTGATTACTATTATTTGACTTCTTTGCACAACATAATATAGAAATGAAAATTCAAGGAAGCATAAAATAATGATACACGTAAAAAGAAAAAGAAAAAAAAAAGTCATATTCAACAAGGAGTGAGAAGAAACATAGCTTATTAGCTCTCACCCCTTATATAATGGATATTATTATGGACGGAGGCAGTAAAGCCAGGTGTAGATTACTGCACAAAGTGAGAATTTGATTTTCCTTGGTCAGGATATGTACAGTCAGTCCAGCTTGGATTTACAAGGCTGACAATTAATACTGAACAAACAAGAACTCAAACTATGAATTATGAAAGAGCTGCAGCATCTGAAACTGACCACAATGAACATTTGACAGATAAACAGAACCACAGTGCTGCAGTTTCAGCAGTTTGTCATGTCTTTTATGGATTGTGATTCTCTCTCAACTCATCATATATTTTTTATTACTAATTTTTTTTAAATTATATTTATCACACATACATATATTACTAGAAATTTCAGGCGACCCCATTTGAATTCCAGGTGACCCCAGATTTGGTCCCGACCCCGAGGTTGAAAAACGCTGAGTTAAAGAACTGATAGAGTGTTGGTTTTGTCCAGTTGTCTGATCTATAACACTGGTCAACAACACATTTATTGTTTAAGTTTTTTGAGCTGATTTAGGATCATTTTGGTGTGCTGAATCCAAAAATCACATTCATTTTGCTCAATTAGGTCAACTTTCTGAACTATGCTACATATTGGCTTTTTAACATTTTTTCTTACATTTATGGGCATTTTCACATCATATCATACAAAATTCTTTCATATTTCTTGCAATAAATGAGTTCTGAAGATTTTACTTTGCCAATTTATGATTACTGTTTTTTTTTAATATTACAGGTGAATGAAATGGCTTCAACTAGAAGATCTTGCAAAAATAAGCCTGACGTATTCTGCTACATCTGCGGTGAATACACTATTGTACCTAACAGGAATCCTGTTAGAAAATGATTTTTTTTCTCTTAAAACCTGTTTTGGGTGAGAACTATATAAAAAAATCAACTGATAAAGTCATAAAAATGTCATCAATTTTGTGAGAAGATCAAATTTTTCAAAATCAAATTAGCAAAAAATCCTGACCTGATTGAGAAAAACAGATGTCATTTTTGGATTTAGCGGTGCAAAATGGTCCTAATTCAGTTGAAAAAACCTAGACAACTTGCAAAAAACATTTTTTTTGTAACCCAGTGTAATTTTATGTAACATCATAATATTATTCATGCTGAAGCATCAGTGTTTAAGTAACATATTCCAGTAGGAGCTGTTCCAAGTGGATCTAGTTTAAAACAGGAATACCTGAATAAATCTAAAGGCTCATCACATGATTACTGTGACAAGAAAAACAAAATACTAACACACAAATGTGTCTTCAGTTTTGGGATGGTTTCTCTAATCATTAGTTTTTGGTGAGGTAGATCCACTGTGATCTGTAAGTTGTGACACATGCACATTTATAAATGATAAACTAAGGCGTAATATTGTTAAAATTGCGCTTATTTTTCTTCAAAATTTTCAGGTTCATGTTGTGTTCAAGTACAGTTCGTAGATGTAAACATTTTCATGACAGGATTTGATTTTTTCACTCAAAAACATAGAAAACACTTTGGAGTTGACATTATTTATCAGTTCTTATGCTATTATTTATGTTATTTTACTGGTCCAGCCCACTTAAGATCATATTAAGCTGCATGTGGGCCCTGAACTAAAATGAGTTTGACATCCCTGATCTAAATAAAATATAGGAAAAGACACTATTTTCTCTAAAATAATGCAAAATGCAGATGGTAATATTATAATAAATCAGGGATGTCAAACTCATTTTAGTTCAGGGGCCAGATTCAGCTAAATTTGCTCTGCAGTGGGTCGGACCAGAAAAATAATGACATTATAACCTATAAATAATGATAACTCCAAATTTTTGGCTTTGTTTTAGTGTAAAAAAAAAAAAAAAAAATCCTGAAGAAACTGAAATTTAAATTTAAAAATGTAAGAAAATGTATTACAATTTTAACAATATTATTCCTCAACTTCTCATTTGTCCGTGTGCATTATGGATCAGATCTACAAAGACACTAAACACTGAGGAACAGGCAGAAAAATGGTTCAAATTGTGCTGAATTTTCTTTAGACATTTCAGGTTGTTCATATTTGTTCAGGTTATTCACATTTTATTGTTACAGGATAGTTTGCAAATGTAAATATTTTCATAATTCAGTGTTATTTTTTGCACTAAAAAAAGACAAAAGTTTAAGTTGTTCATTCTAGATTTTTTTTGGCTTAATTCAAATTTTTTTTTTCACTTAATTGAAGATTTTTTTATTTTATTTTATTTTTTTTGCTTAATTAAAGATTTTTTTTTTTTTATTTCATTGAAGATTCTTTTTTGACTTAAGATTTTTTTTTTTTTTACTTGACTGAAGATTTTTTTGGGGGGGTTAATTCAAGATTTTTTGCTAAATTTGAGATTTTTTTTTTTTGCTTGATTCAAGATTTTTTTTTTACTGAAATGAAGATTTTTTATACTTAATTGAAGATTCTTTTTTGACTTAATTCAAGATTTATTTATTTTTTTACTTAATTGAAGATTTTTTTTTTTTTTGCTTAATTCAAGATTTTTTGCTGAATTTGAGATTTATTTTGGCTCAATTCAAGATTTTTTTTATATAAACGAATTTTTTTTTTTTTTTGGCTTGAAGATTTTTTTTTCATTAATGGAAGATTTTTTATTTTATTTTTTTTTTTTTTGCTTAATTCAAGATTTTTTCAAGCTCTTATTTTTTTTGCTTTATTCAATTGAAGACAGTGGAATTTTTGCACTTGGTAAAAAAATCCCAGGGGCCGAACTGGAACCATTTGCCCCCCAGGCCGCATGTTTGACACCCCTGTAATAAATGGTCATTAATCACTTTAAAAAAAAGGGTAAATCTAGAGAAAAATTCAGTTGAGAACTATGACAAAAGTAGCACTGGGACTTTATGGGTTAAAGCTATTACTTCATATTTTCACTGCTGATTGTAAACTGCAGCAACTGTGAATAGTGTGTCAAAGGTCAGCATGAGGAAAAATAATGCAATACAAACTGAATCATCTTTCCATTTGTATTTCCTGGGCTACATGACTGAAATCACAAATGGCTATGCTGAAATTATGACTCATGGATCATGAAAACACACACACACACACACACACACGTACACAGTGTAATGGTATCCAAAACAGATCTCGTCAACATGAAGGCTTCTGATCTTTGCTGGTAGATGAATAAGCGGTGCAATCCACTCCAAATGATTCACAGCTTTATTTGTTGTGGGTTGAGGTTTTTTTTTTTTTTTTTTTATCAACATGGGGTGATAAAATTCAATCAAGACATCCTCTTATTTACAGTAATACACAGATGCTTCCTCACCTTTCACCCAAAGATGAAACACAGCTTTGACTGTGGTTGGGTTGGGATATTTTTTTATTTTTTTTTAACAGAACTGTGGAAATATTGCACCTCAGATGGCAGTGCTGATTAATAATGCATCATGTGTGCAGTTATTTTGTGGGTCTGTGTGTTAGAAGTAGCTCGGGGGGGAACTTTTCATACTATTTCTTCAATATCCTGAATCTCACCACATTATGCCTGGCCATCTGCCCCACTCAGGATTGGAATAGTATTTGCTGTATCTGCAATACATGAGTGAATTGGATTTGAACCGCAGCATAAGGAAGTAGATTAATAGACAACAACAACAAAAAAAAAAGTCAATTATTATTGCGATGAGTTTCTTTCTGACAGACATATCGGCTAAAATTTACTTAGGGGGTCAAATGTCAAAAAAAAAAAAACAAAAAAAACAAAAGTTGAAAGAAATGCATAGAACTGTGTTGAAATAATGCTAATCCATTTGTGCACAGACTACTGATATTATTTGACAGTGGAAGCTCTATTTTCAGAAATATTGGATTTTGAATAGTACGTGTATGTGAAAACTTTTGCTGGTGGACGGACGTGACATTACCCATGATGCTCTGGTCAGTACCAGTAGTTTATTAGTGATAAACTTATATACTTACTATTGCTAATTCTCCTCTTATTCATAAATGTTAGTATTGTGGATCTAAAACAATAACAGCTGACACAAAAACACTAAATGTGTCAGTGGACGGATGTGACATGGTTGTTACGGATCCCATCATACTGATGCTCTGCAGCCATGTCACCGTTTACACTAATGATCCCTGTGCAAAAACTACAATCAGAATTATTTATTGAATAGCTTATCATCATACTAAAGAGTAAATAACAATATAGAATTGTTATTTCTTCATAAAAATGCTTATTATTAGAAAACTGTTGATTTAAAAAGTGACGTCTGACATTCTTAATGTATTGGCGTAACATAAGCAGGATGGATCAGCACCATACTCCATATTGCAACCTGTAAAAATAAAACATGTGATATGTAGGATAGAATCTTGTAAGAAAAATTGGGGAATCTAAAAGAATAGAATATTTGTTTTTCAGGTAAATTCAGTTCAAATATAACTTGGCCATTTGTGACATGAAAATATAGCATTAATTGTGATGAAATTGGACATTTTTGAGCTGAAAACATAGTTCATATGAGCATCAACATGTTGAACAGAACTGAAATCCTGTAAATTTGCATAACTTGCATTTACCAACACAAAGTTCCTTTGGGGATTCATTTATATTGATTTCTTATGCACAAAGACAGAAATAAGACCTCTAAGCACATTTTAGCCGGTATGCGTTTTTTGTGCATAACTGAAATAAAACATTCATTCATTCATTCATTCAAAATATTCATTCATTACACATTTTAGATCAGTAGATGGTTTTGGTTGCCAGTGGCTGTTTGGGTTTTTATGGGTTAAACTGCTTTTTAACATCTGGAAAAGGATAACAGATGTAAATGATCCCATTGTATTAGACAGAATACATACATATGTAATGAATCTCAGTATCACACATACAGTTTATTACACACACAACATACAGCGACCACATCAGTAAGCATGAACACTTACCCACTGAATGTATTAAACACAGACACTGCACACCTACACCACAGAATCTTTAATCACTGAATCAAATATAACTTGGTCATTTGTGACATGAAAATATAGCATTAATTGTGATGAAATTGGACATTTTGGAGCTGAAAACATAGTTCATATGAGCATCAACATGTTGAACAGAACTGAAATCCTGTAAATTTGCATAACTTGCATTTACCAACAGAAAGTTCCTTTGGGGATTCATTTATATTGATTTCTTATGCACAAAGACAGAAATAAGACCTCTAAGCAAATTTTAGCTGATATACATTTCAGAGTATATGAGTAATAACACAATGACTCATATAAGTGTTTAACCTTTGGCAGTTCATTTTTTCTTAATTTTGTTGTTCTGTGAAGTGTCACGTTTGTGTCCAGGAACATTTTGCAATCCACAAAAGGAACTCATTTCACAAGCCTGATAAGGATGTTTGAGTGGCTGGTATTTAAAGACATTTTGTCTCCGTTGGCATGTCTAGAAGGCCTGTCTCTCCAATATGCCAGCAGACAGTTTTTTTTTTTTTTTTCCCCTTGTTGACAACAGTGTGATAGAATTGGAGAAAGAAGGGAAATCAGGAGGGGTTGTGAAAAAACACAGCATGAAGGGGGAGATTGAGAGAAGTTGAGAGGAAAGGGAAGGTTGAGTGGAGAGGTGAAGGAGGGTGCAGGGGGAACAGAGAGGGGATGAAGGGAGAAGGGGAGGGAGAGAGGTTAGAGTGGGAGGGGAGGTGGCTGTGCGTGAGTAGAGGACCTCCCTGTGAACTGTGCAGTCGCGAGCCGGGTCATTGGGGCGAGGTTGTCAGAGCGTGCCTGAAACAGTACACCCAGGGGTTCAGCCAGAGTTCACACACTCAGTGTGCAAGATCCATGTCCCTCAGTCAGCGCTCGCCAGCCCAACACCAGCATATACACAGCAACACAGAAAAACTCACGTGTATCATTACACATGCATAAAGACAAGATGAAACACAATGGAGTCGGACTACACCTTCTTTTCCAACCACTGTAGATCACTTAAATAATCACACTTGAATCACTGGTTCACTTTATATCACTGCCCTGAAATGTGTAAATACAACCACAAGTCTTTATCGACAGTATTGTACAGGAAGCTCCTTTAGAGGTAGTTCTTTAGTTATTTAGCAAGTTTTTGTTAGAGTATATATACTAACCATAATGTCAACCTGGATACTACACTGTAAGCCAGGATAAGTAGAGTTTACTCAAAAAATTTGAGGCAAGTGATTGCACTTAAATGATTTGAGTAATGATTGACTAATCAATTGGTTTAAGTAGGTTCAACTTTAATGCTAAAAGTATTGAACTTAAACTATTAAGTAGAAAACACTAAAAGACAAGTTATTTGTACTTTAAATCTGTTGTAAAATCAACCCCACTATCCAACTCAGCATTTTAGGTTACACTGACTACTTTACTCAATTGCAGCCAGATTAACTTATTAATGATTAAATATCTTTTTTTTTAAAGTAATCAAACTCAAAATATTATACCTGACCATAACAGTTATGGAATTATTCAAATTATTATATTGTTGCATGACTAGAAATTAACTCGATGTTATTTACCACTACTGGAAGAATTTTTAAATTTAGCAAGATGTTAAAGTTTTTATTTTACATTACCAATCTTAGATGAACAGTAAATCCATTGTTCTTCCTCTGGCTCTGACTCATGGTGCAGCTCTACAAAAACACAAAAACAAACACAAAAAGGCCAATAAACACTGCCATACACACATTAAATCCAAATTAACACTAACACCACAACCCCACTGAACCCCTGCACAGAAAAAGAACACATTCTCAACAACATGCCCAATACCCACAATGCAATGCAAAGATAAAAAGGTGTGGTCATGACTAAAACTTGGTGATTTAATTCCATTCAACTTCAACTTTTTGGTACTTTTAACTGTCTACAAATTAGTAGAATATCCTTAACATTTTATAGTAACATCATAAAACTTAAGTCATTTAAGTGCATTGTAATTAAAGCATTTTAGTAAATACAAATTCCGGACTTACAGTGTAACCCACTGCTGTGTTGTGTTTTGGTCTGTCTGTTTTTGTCTTGTTGTGCTGTATGTAAAGCTGCTGAATACTTGAATTTCCCTTAATAAAGTATTAATAAAGGATTAATAAAGGATTAATAAAGTATCTATCTATCTATAGATGCACAGATGCACTTGCGAAACGTACAGGATGTTTCAAATCTAATCAGTCTTTTTAAAGGTTAGAGGAAAATTTAGATGAGAGGTTTGGATCCTCCATATTGACATACATGCATACACAGTTGCATATTGTTTTCATCTAAGTGCAAGTTTACCCAGAGGGGACATACGTAAAATAAACATGCAGAAGAAAAAGAAAGGATAGAAAAAGAAACACATGCCTCTAGGACAGAACAGATTTACTGAAATACTAAGACGGTAACTGATAGTGTCCATTGCCAACAACAACAGCAGCAACAGCACCAATAACGTTGTATCATAGTGAGAAAGATTTTCTTTAATTCCAGTCAGTGTGGCTTAAATAGGAGAGGCCACTAAGCCAGAATCCCCTCTGTGTGACTGAGCTCTTTGTGGGAAAGCTGTCTGCTTTACTCCCATTGAAGACTGGTTGGCCCATTGTCAAACCCAGAGCTTGACCTGGTGTTGAACCCAATTGTCAAACTTGCAGTGTAGTGTGGGACCTTGGTGGGGGAGGAGAGGCACCAGTGTGTGGTTTAGCTGACTGAGGCAAGTGTTTGTCATCTTCTGGACCCTGAAAGAGTTCTGTATAATGAGGCTTATGAAATCATAAGCCTCAGCTAATGCACTAAAAAGCTGTGAAAAGTGGAATTTCCTGTCAAAGATTTTTTTTTTTATATATATAATTAACGCGGTGATTTTGGCTAATATATGTTCTCACATTTCATCACAGCCCCTCCAGTCATGTGGTGACCACCCCAAATCTCTCTCCCAATTCTCACGCTGGGATAAGTCAGTCTTGTGTGTCACATAAGGATTTGACAGACAGGCCCAGCTGTGGCAGTCAGGCGCCAGAGCACCACGCCCTCCGAGTCCAAGGCAGACAAGGCCCAAACCCAGAACAATCCAGCCTTTGTGGATCTACTGGAAACCATCAACTGCATCCAAATGACCGTAAGCTGTAGATACAAGCCAGATGTTGGAATTCCTCGGCTCAGTTCAATCTCAGTCCAGTCTGGCTCATCCAAGCCCGGCAGCAGAGCAGTGGCAGGAAAAGGGGGCGGGTTGTTCTGATCAGTCTGTCTTAAACCCGCTATAATGGAATCGCAGATTTACGTTGCCATACAGTAGAGCGGTCTAATTGAGAAATTGTGCAAAACTGCAGCTCTTACTCGGGAATTTGTGACAATTGAAAACAGGTTTCTTTGTTGTTTTCATCATTTTGTTGAAACGCTTTAGACCCAGTCACGTCCCATGAGGGCAGCTCTGTTCTTGAACTCTTTGAATAACTTCTTCTTTAAAACCAAATTACCCCCAGATGCCCAATCTAGATTAGTTATACTTTATGGAATGAGTAAACTGCTTTGCCACTCAAAGCTGCCTGAATAGTCGCATGTCTGTGTGGGTTAGAGAACTCATAATACAAGACTATGAACCGTACACAGCAGTTCTGTCCTCAAATTAGAGCGCAGTTTATCGGGTAAGCAGAACGTGCATAAAGTCACAATGCTATCTTGTAAGGTCTTCGTTGGTCTAGATCTGACATGCTCGCCGTGATCTTTTGGGACACTCATTTGTCCTTTTTGCAGACTAATTACTGCAGGCTGTGTGACCACCCCCCGGATTCCGGTCCAACCTTTCACCTCTGAGGTGTTGAGCAGGCAATTACTCTTCTTGGCTTCTGTGTGAAGGGCACAAACACAAACTGGTTATTCCTATCCCTCGCCATCACTCATCTATTTTGCTTTTCGTTGACTCCGCAACATATTTGTAATGCTTGGACGTAACACAAGTGCAAAATAAACACTCACACACACACACATACACCCATCATCTTTAGGTTCATGCACTGCAAAAAAAAAACCAAAACAAAACTCGTACTAAAACAGTAATATTCCGGCAGCAGGGGTGCCAAAAAATACTGTTAAATAATGGAAAATAACCATCTCATAAAAATACGGTAATTTTCCATAATTAAAATACAGGTTTTTGCCCCAACTTTACATGAGATTTTGCATATTTTTTTGACTTTTTAACGTTTAAAAAAGAATATTTTCATGTATTAAAACAATCAAATTACATATATATATATATATATATATATATATATATATATATATATATATATGTATATGTATAGGGTGGGGAAGCAAAATTTACAATATTTTGAGGCAGGGATTGAAAGACAGTGTATGTATTAGTTTATTGAAAGTCATGAGAATTTATTTGCCACAAGAAAATTGACATAATAGAAAATGTTTTTATTCTATGTGTCCTCCTTCTTTCTCAATAACTGCCTTCACACACTTCCTGAAACTTGTGCAATTGTTCCTCAAATATTCGGGTGACATCTTCTCCCATTCTTCTTTAATAGTATCTTCCAGACTTTCTGGTAATAGTTTTGCTCATAGTCATTCTCTTCTTTCCATTATAAACAGTCTTTATGGACACTCCAACTATTTTTGAAATCTCCTTTGGTGTGACGAGTGCATTCAGCAAATCACACACTCTTTGACGTTTGCTTTCATGATTACTCATATGGGCAAAAGTTTCTGAAAAGGTATGGATAATAGTGTTAGGTATGATTATGACATCAATATATGTTTGGTTTCAAAACAATTGACGTAGTGCCTGCTGAGAAAAAACAACTAAATGTTCAGTGTAAATTTTGCTTCCCCACCCTGTATATATAATTTTCAATGAGACTAAGTTATACAATCCATTGATAAAAACTGTAACACTTTCAAACATTCCATTTTAAATATATTATTATGGTTATTCTGTTGTTTTACTTGGTATTTTTATTTCACTGTTTTAAATTGTACAGCTGTTTTTATGTCTTCTTAATCTATTCTTGTATTTTTAGTCTATAATTTTGCTTTTTAATCTTCTGTGCAACACTGTTTTTAATTGTACAGCCACTTTATGTCTTTAATCTATTCTTGTATTTTATTTTATATTATTATTTTATTTATTTAAATTTTTGGTTTTCCCCTGGAAGTCGCTTTGGAAAAAAAGCGTCTACCAAATGTATAAATGTAAATGTAACTGTTTTTTGACAGTTTATCAGTGCTTATACATGTTATAAATTCACGAAAATACATTTATTCAACATTTTTGTTGTGAAACCTCCTGTAATTACACAAGATATTTGTCAATTAACAAACAAGTCTTGTTAAACTTCCAGAACAAATACTTCTTTTACAGTTAATTGTCAGTAATTTTATCTGTTTTTTTTTTTTTTTTTTTTCGCAGTATTAAACTTTAAATTAACAGTTTAATCTCATAAATAGAAAAGACATATTTGTGAAATGATGATACATTTGTAAATGCATTTTAACTGTATTTTTCTGTGAAAAAAGAAAAGATTTCTTTTAAAAAATCGAAATTTTTTGGTTATTCACAGTTCCAGTTTTTTCATGTTATTTTACATTTGACGTGTAAAAATCACAGTCTATTTTTGTCATTTCATTGATATTTTCCTGAATCTTAAAAATACAGGAAAAATCTGTAAAATAAACAGTGAAAATTCTTTTAAATTACAGACTTTTTTTAACAGTGTGTCATGTGTAGGAGGACTGCTGCTGTGTTCCTGCCACCTACACCATCTCTGCTCTCTGTTATATAAAATCTATGTGGATAGCACTCCCAGAAAAACAAAACGACATTACATTTGACGACTTTTCCTTTCCGCTTATGTGAACGCTAAATGAAAAATGTAGATTCCGCTACGCTAGAGGTGAGAATTACACTGGCGATGTGAGATCTCTGACTGTGATTTTTGCTCAGACTTATAACTAAACCCCATGCTGACTCAATCATTTAGAGAAGTGCTTTTCAGCTCTCCTGCTCTGTTTGATAACCCACATCCTCTCCTCAAAACCCTCAGTAACGGCTCTCCAGAGAGATGCTTTCATCCTGACGCACACTATGTGTTTGGTCTGTTTCCATTTAGCTAAGTTCAGGTGTAGTTCACAGAGGCCGCCAACTCTGGTCACGTGACTTACATGCAGGCTCTGGGCTCGGCAGGGCTTTGTTTGTGTAATATAGCCCTGTGATAGATAGATAGATAGATAGATAGATAGATAGATAGATAGATAGATAGATAGATAGATAGATAGATAGATAGATAGATAGATAGATAGATAGATAGATAGATAGATAGATAGATAGATAGATAGATAGATAGATAGATAGATAGATAGATAGATAGATAGATAGATAGATAGAGAGCTTCTGTGCCAAAGAAAGAGTGTCAGCTATTTTACATAAGCCAAGAAAATATGCTTGATATTTCATGTATTTTTATTCCTGTCAGTCTTATCAGCATTTCTGTGGTTTAGCCAGAGTCTGGGATTTGATCATCTCACGTCTCCCTTTGTAATGTTGAGAGCAACGGCATACTTAAAAAGGGTGTATGACCTTTTGATATATCTGTTCCGTGCTGCAGATGAGGGTGATGAGAGTACGGTGCCCTCCATCTGACCCGCAAACTGATTCACCTTGAGCAAGGCAGGCTGCTGGCAACAAAACACCGAGCCGCAGAGTTCACTGGTGCTGCGACACTGTTGCGTAATCTATGAGGAAGCTGCTCTGTAATAAATAAATCTGGCTGAGGCAGTCCATCTGGGAACAACATTTTTTCAGCAGAGCTCTCCTGACGTGATGCCTGGTGGGCTTTATAAATATCCTGAGCCCATCCGCGCAATGTGAACTGTGTTTCACCCTCCCACACCCTTTCCCTTTGAGTGTTTGCCTTCTGCTCGCACTGAAAAGCAGGCTTTACTTTGCTTTGTTTGTCCCTCAGCGCTTACCTCCCACTTTCTCCCTGTTAACTGTCAGCGTTCAAAAGCAGAACATTGGAAACCACATGTGAAACAGAACTCTCTTGGCTCCACAGTAGGTGAATGACCGGGGGAAGAGTTTGATGTCATATGGGAACTTAGGAGGATCACAAATGAAATTGGGACTCAGTGTAAGATATTGGGTTACGCAATTCCTAAAACATGTTTGGTGATGTAAAAAACATCACCAAACATGTTTATTATTGGTAATAATGTCAGAAAAAATGATAGATATTTGTTTAAACTTTTATAAACTATCAAAAAAAAAAAAAAAAAAAAACCTGAAAAAATGGTAAATTTAAATTAAAAAAACGTAAGAAATTTTGTGCAATTAGATGGATCAGATCTACAAAGACACTAAACACTGAGGAACAGGCAGAAAAATAGTTCAAATTCTTTAGACATTTCAGGTTGTTCATATTTGTTCAGGTTATTCACATTTTATTGTTATAGGATAGTTTGTAAAAGTAAATATTTTCAGAATTTAATGTTATTTTTTGCACTAAAACAAAGGAAAAAAATTAAGTTGTTGATTCTAGATTTTTCTCGGCTTAATTGAAGTTTGTTTTTTTTTTTGGCTTAATTGAAGATTTTTTTAAATTTAATTGAAGAATTTTTTTTTTGGCTTAATTCAAGATTTTTTGCTAAATTTAAGGTTTTTTTTGTTGCTTAATTGAATATTTTTTT
Organism: Sphaeramia orbicularis; assembly: GCF_902148855.1. Classification (NCBI taxonomy): domain Eukaryota; kingdom Metazoa; phylum Chordata; class Actinopteri; order Kurtiformes; family Apogonidae; genus Sphaeramia; species Sphaeramia orbicularis. The sequence goes on from NC_043961.1 coordinate 56,330,384, forward strand.
TAGTTAAATGAAGATTTTTTTTTTTTGCGTAATTGAATTTTTTTTTTTTTTTTTACTTAATTGAAATTTTTTTTGTCTTAATTCAAGATTTTTTCCTTAATTCAAGCTAATTTTTTTCTTTTTCTAAATTCAATTCAAGACTGCGGAATTTTTGCACTTCACAAAAACATCCCAGGGGCCGAACTGGACCCTTTGGCCCCCGGGCCACATGTTTGACACCTGTGATATAGATACTCTGTGGCCAGATTCTCTCAGGGGCCAGATTCCGCTAAATTTGCTCTGCAGTGGGCCGGACCTGAAAAATAACAACATAATAACCTATAAATAATGACAACTCCAATTTTTTGTCTTTGTTTTAGTGTAAAAAAAACCATTAAACTATGAAAATACTTACTTTTAGAAACTATCAAAAAAAAAAGAGAAAAAAAAAGAAAAAACTGAAATTTAAATTAAAAAAACATAAGAAAATTTAGTGCAATTTTAACAATATTATTCCTCAACTTCTCATTTGTCCATGTGGGTTATGGATCAGATCTACAAAGACACTAAACACTGAGGAACAGGCAGAAAAATAGTTCAAATTGTGCTGAATTTTCTTTAGACATTTCAGGTTGTTCATATTTGTTCAGGTTATTCACATTTTATTGTTACAGGATAGTTTGTAAATGTAAATATTTTCAGAATTTAATGTTATTTTTTGCACTAAAACAAAGAAAAAAATTTAAGTTGTTCATTCTAGATTTTTTTGGCTTAATTGAAGATTTTTTTTACTTAATTGATTTTTTTTTTTTGGCTTAATTCAAGATTTTTTTTACTTCATTGAAGATGTTTTTGTACTTAATTGAAGATTTATTTTTTTTTTTACTTAATTGAAGATTTTTTTTGGCTTAATTCAGGATTTTTGCTAAATTTGAGAATTTTTTTTTTTTTGGCTTAATTGAAGATTTTTTTTACTTAAATGAAGTTTTTTTTTTTTTTGCTTAATTCAAGATTTTTTTTTTTTTTTTTGGCTTAATTCAAGATTTTTTTTAATTAAAAAAAAAAAAAAAAAAAAATATATATATATATATATATATATATATATATATATATATATATATATATATTTTTTTTTTTTTTTTTTTTTTTTTTTTTTTTTTTTTGGCTTAATTCAAGATTTTTTCCTTAATTCAAGCTAATTTTTTTTTTTTTTTTTTGCTTAGTTCAGTTCAAGACTGGGATTTTTGCACTTCATAAAAACATCCCAGGGGCCGAACTAGAACCTTTGGCGGGTTATGCAATTCCTAAAACATGTTTGGTGATGTATTTTGGATGTATTATTGGTAATAATGTAAGAAAAAAATGATAGATAGTTGTTTAAAATACTATTAGCAGCCTGTAAAAAGGCTATTACCAAAAAATGGTGCAGATTAGAACCACCTACGACTAACGACTGGATACAAACTGTGAATGGAATATTTCAGATGGAGATTCTGACCTATAGACTGAGGACTGAAGAAGAACAGTGTCATGATAAATGGAAGAAATGGACAATTTTCATTTCACTGTCACACTACTGAAAACAATTGTTAGTCACAAGGTTTATTGTAGTCAGTGTATCCCAAATGTCCCCTATGTTTGTCTTGTTTTGTAATGTACATCAAATAAACAATAAATATAAAGTAAAAAAAAAAAAAAAAGATAATAATAATAATAATAATAATAATAATAATAATAATAATAATAATAATAATAATTTGTTTTTGATCATGTAATAGTTTGCTATACTATGTTGCAAATAAACATTAATTTAAGTGTCATATGGGAACTTAGGAGGATCACAAATGAAATTGGGACTCAGTGGTTGTGACAGAAACAGAGTCTGAATAGTGTTTCATATTTTGAGCACTCTGTAAGACCACATAAGTTGAGTTTACTTTAAAAATTTGAGTAAACCGGTTACCTTAAAAAATGTTACTAATGAGTAATGAAAACTTGTGTGTATTAGACTTAAAAAGTTGATTTGAATGGAATTGCTATTTTAACCCTTTCATGCATGAATTTCATGCATGAATTATTAATCATGATTTTTCCCCTGTTTTTATTCCTCTTTAGGCATGAACAAAAAAAAAAAAAATGCAGTTGACAGCTTTTTATGAACCTGTTTTTCATGGAGCTGCAAAAATGTCCACTCAAATGCATATGATGCGTTTAATTTTTGAAGCAAAGAAACATGTATTTACTGATATACAGTGAAAACTATGAAATATAAACACTTTTACTGCTGCTAATTTGATGTTTTCTCATATTTAAACATACTCTGATATTAGTTAGTACTAACTTCATGGAGATAATATACAAAAAAAACATTTTGTTAAAGAAAAAATGATAATTACAGTCTAATAACAATTGATTTACACTCAAACATGTTACTGCAGATCAGGTTTATCAAGAACAGCAAAGTTACATATGCGTAAGCTTCCACTGTGTTGGCTGATATGGAACTAAAACAACAAAACCCATGAATATATAAGAGAACAGCTGGAGAATAACTGTCCACTGGAGTGACCACTGTGCATGAAAGGGTTAAGTACAACACACTAAATGCCAAGTTAATTTAACTTAACCCTTTCATGCATTCTGGTCACTACAGTGGACAGTTCTTCTCCAGCTCTTCTCTTGTATATTCATAGGTTTTGTTGTTATAGTTCCATATGAGCCAACACAGTGGACACTTATGCAACATCCCATAATACACTGCAATTCATACCATTACTATAACTTTGCTGTTGTTGATAAACCTGACCTGCAGTAACATGTTTAAGTGTAAATCAGTTGTTATTTGCTGTACAAAAAGAGTTGTTTTTTGCAAATTATATGAGGTAATAACTAGCATTAGAGTATGTTCAAAGGTGAGAAAACATCAAATTAGCAGCCTTAAAAATGGTTTTATTTCATTGTTTTCATTTTACTTTCTGATATTGGGTTTTAAATACATCTTTCTTTACTTAAAAAATTAAATGCACGGACATTTTTGTGACTCCAAGAAAAAAAAAAAAAAGTCAATGGCAATTTTTTTTTTATGCCTAAGGAGGTGTAAAAACACTTCAGAAAAAAAAAAAAATCTTGACTAAGGCTCTTATAATTCATGCATGAAAGGGTTAATATTTGTTACAATGTCTATTGCTTTGTATAATCAGGCTTGATATCATCAGTCCATTGTAGTAATTTCCACACTGATGTAAATGATAGTGATTTTTTAATATAAATTACTTTGTAATATTACTCAAGATGATATGCTGTTGTGTGAATGGTAATAAGGCAGGAAGTTAGCTTGATGTACAGGGTGGGGAAGCAAAATTTACAATATTTTGAGGCAGGGATTGAAAGACAGTGTATGACCAATTAGTTTATTGAAAGTCATGAGAATTTATTTGCCACAAGAAAATTGACATAATAGAAAATGTTTTTATTCTATGTGTCCTCCTTCTTTCTCAATAACTGCCTTCACACGCTTCCTGAAACTTGCGCAAGTGTTCCTCAAATATTCGGGTGACAACTTCTCCCATTCTTCTTTAATAGTATCTTTAAGAAAGTCGACATTGTTGTGTGATGTTCTATTGGTAGCATGTTCTAAAACGCCCCAAACAGCAGAATCCAGAGGGTTTAGATCTGGGCTAGAAGGCGGCCATAAACAGGATTCCCAAAAATTGCTAAAGTTGGATTTGTCGCTGTTGTCAACAAGTGTTTTGGTGTTCTTGTGTAAGATTTTAACTTCAAATCATATTTTACTGCATTTCTAACGGTCTTGTTGTCTACCTCAAGTTCAGTTGCCATTTTTCTCATGGATTTGGTTGGATCCTTTAGGATTTTGGATTTGAGAGCTTTAATAAAAGCTTTGGTACGTTTTTTGTTGCTTCCTCCACTTCCAGACTTTCTGGTAATAGTTTTGCTCATAGTCATTCTCTTCTTTCCATTATAAACAGTCTTTATGGACACTCCAACTATTTTTGAAATCTCCTTTGGTGTGACGAGTGCATTCAGCAAATCACACACTCTTTGACGTTTGCTTTCATGATTACTCATATGGGCAAAAGTTACTGAAAAGGTATGGATAATAGTGTTAGGTATGATTATGACATCAATATATGTTTGGTTTCAAAACAATTGACGTAGTGTCTGCTGAGAAAAAACAACTAAATGTTCATTGTAAATTTTACTTCCCCACCCTGTACTTTGCAGGAACAAACATCTAAGCTAGTAAGGCATAATAATTTATATTGAGTTAATATTACTTTAAATGAAAAGGAAAGCCATTATGAGGTCTATGGCTCTGACTCATGGTGCAGCTCTACAAAAATACAAAAAAACAAACACAAAAAGGCCAATACACACTGCCATACACACATTCAGTCAAAATTAACACTACCACCACAACCCCGCTGAACCCCTGCACAGAAAAAGAACACATTTTCAACAACATGCCCAATACCCACAATGCAATGCAGAGATAAAAAGGTGTGGTCATGACGAAAACTTAGTGATTTAATTCCATTCAACTTCAGCTTTTTTGTACTTTCGACTATGTCTACAAATTAGGAGAATATACTTAGCATTTTACAGTAATGTAATAAAACTGAAATCATTTAAGTACATTGTAATTAAAGCCGTTTAGTAAATACAAAGTCTGGGCTTGCAGTGCAGATTTAGTCACTTCAGTTAAAAACCTCAGATCAGGCCAGGAATTTGGGTGTTGTCATGGATTCAGACCTGAATTTTAAAAACCACATACGAACAATTACAAAGTCAGCTTACTATCACCTCAAGAATATTTCTAGGATTAAAGGACTGATGTCGCAGCAGGACCTTGAAAAACTTGTCCATGTGTTTATCTTTAGTCGAGTTGACTACTGTAACGGTATCTTCTGTGGTCTGCCTAAGAAGTCTATCAGACGACTGCAGCTGATCCAGAATGCTGCTGCTCCGGTCCTCACTAAGACCGAGAGAGTGGACCACATCAGTCCAGTTCTGAGGTCTCTACACTGGCTCCCTGTCTGTCAGAGAATAGACTTTAACCCTTTCATGCACACTGGTCACTCCAGCGGACAGTTCTTCTCCAGCTGTTCTCTTGTATATTCATGGGTTTTGTTGTTTTAGTTCCCTATCCGCCAACACAGTGGACACTTATGCATCATCCCATACACTGACATGCAGACAATTATTGTAACTTTGCTGCTCATGATAAACCTGATCTGTAGTAACATGTTTCAGTGTAAATCATTTGCTAATTGTTATTAGACTGTAATTAACAGTTTTCTGAAACAATTTTGGGTAACACTTTACTTGAAGGTCTAGTTTATAATGCATTCATAAGACATCATAATGCATTTATAATGCATTATAAAAGTCATTACAACAGTTTATAATCATGAACAACAACTTATACCACAGTTAATAAAGTATTATAAGTGTAGGCATAATGTATTAGAAATTCAGCTTTCATAATGTTTGATGAAAAGTTGATGAAATAGAAAAATGTGTAAAAGAATTCAAAACAAACTATGATTATTTTTTTTTGACATTATTCCACAAGTGTGCGAAAAAGGCACACTTGGTGCTTAGTAAGGGCCTTGCTGGACGGGATACCGGAGGGTTAAGCATATGGTCTAGTTGCCAGTTCGGTCTCGTCGGTCGTGTGCTGTGTGCTGCCTTGCTATGATCTGCTGTTGTTTCTAATCATATCAGCTGGCATGATACGATGTACGAGAACAAACCCTAATGAACAACAGGTGATAGCAGAGACAAAGTTTTCTGTGATGCTCCAAAACCTTTTCCCTACAGAGATCACCATATAGATACTCTGGGTTTCATACACTGTAGAGCAGGGGTGTCAAACTCCTTTTAGTTCAGGGGCCAGATTCAGCTAAATTTGATCTGCAGTGGGCCGGACCTGAAAAATAATAACATAATAACCTATAAATAATGACAATTCCAAATTTTTGTCTTTGTTTTAGTGTAAAAAAAAAACCTCATTAAACTATGAAAATACTTACTTTTATAAACTATCAAAAAAAAAAAAAAAATTAAATTTAAAAAACATAAGAAAATTTAATGCAATTTTAACAATATTATTCCTCAACTTCTCATTTGTCCATGTGGGTTATGGATCAGATCTACAAAGACACTAAACACTGAGGAACAGGCAGAAAAATAGTTCAAATTGTGTTTAATTTTCTTTAGACATTTCAGGTTGTTCATATTTGTTCAGGTTATTCATTATATTGTTACAGGATAGTTTGTAAATGTAAATATTTTCAGAATTTAATGTTATTTTTTGCACTAAAACAAAGAAAAAAATTTAAGTTGTTAATTGTAGATTTTGTTTTTGGCTTAATTGAAGATTTTTTTTTTAACTTAATTGAAGATTTTTTTTGGGGGGGGGGGATTTTTTTTTTAACTTTTTACTTAATTCAAGATTTTTTTTTTTTTTTTTTTTTTTTACTTAATTGAAAAAATGTATTTGGCTTAATTCAAGATTTTTTGCTAAATTTGAGATTTTTTTTTTTTTTTTTTTTTTTTTTTTTTGCTTAATTGGAGATTTTTTTACTTAAATGAAGATTTTTTTTTGCTTAGTCAAAGATTTTTTTTTTTTTACTTAAATGAAGATTTTTTTTTTTTTTTTTTTTTGGCTTAATTGAATAACTTTTTTTACTTAATTGAAGATTTTTTTGGCTTAATTCAAGATTTTTTCCTTAATTCAAGCTCTTTTTTTTTTTTTTTTTTTTTTTTGCTTAATTCAATTCAAGACTGTGGAATTTTTGCACTTCGCAAAAACATCCCAGGGGCCGAACTGGAACCTTTGGCGGGTTATGTAATTCCTAAAACATGTTTGGTAATGTATTTTGGATATATTATTGGTAATAATGTCAGAAAAAATGACAGATATTTGTTTAAAATACTACTAACAGCCTGTAAAAAGGCTATTACCAAAAAATGGTGCAGATTAGAACCACCTACAACTAACGACTGGATACAAACTGTGAATGGAATATTTCAGATGGAGATTCTGACCCATAGACTGAGGACTGAAGAAGAACAGTGTCATGATAAATGGAAGAAATGGACAATTTTCATTTCAGCATCACACTACTAAAAACAATTGTTAGTCACAAGGTTTATTATAGTCGATGTATCCCAAATGTCCCCTATGTTTGTCATGTTTTGTAATGTACATAAAATAAACAATAAAAAAAACAAACAAACAAAATAATAATAATAATAATGTCAACTCCAAACTTTTCTCTATGTTTTAGAGCGAAAAAAAAGTTAATTTACATTATGAAAAGGTTTACATCTACAAACTATCCTTTCAAAAGATGTGAATAACATGAACAAACTGAAAAAAATAAGTGTAATTTTAACAATATTCTGCCTCAGTTTATTGTTTACACATGTTTGTTATAACTTACAGATCACAGTGGATCTACAAATACACAAAAGATTGAGTAACAGGCAGAATATTGTTAAATCTATACTTACTTCTCTTAAGACGTTTCAGGTTATTCACATTTTTTTGCAAAATTATTCTTTGTTTTAGTGTAAATACATGAAAATCTTTACATTTACAAAAACAAACATTTGAAGTTGAGATTATTTATATGTTATTATGATTGTATTTTACTGGTCTGACCCACTTGAGATTGAATTGGTCTGAATGTGGAACCTGAACTAAAAGGATTGTTAATATTTTAGTGTAATTTTTGCATTTCACAAATTCATCCTAAGGGCCGGACTGGACCCTTTGGTGGGCCGGATTTGGCCCCCGGGCCACACATTTGACACCTGTGCTGTAGAGGAAAGACTAGGCAGATATGGTTGGCAGCCGGTGATGAATAGAATTTATGTAGAGTTATGCCCCAACTACCAAGTGTTTGACCTTGTGTTGTAGAACTACACCCACATCCACCTAATGCATATGTATAAAGCATCAAACTGTAAAGCATAAATTCTTTTAATAGCAAATTAGGCCTGAAATCATGAAAAATCTCACCTTAGCTCCACAAACCAATAACTCCCACTGATTTAAACTGGTATATAAACAGATGGTCTGGTCCCAGTATAAAGATGGAAGGTCTTAAAACTGATGTTACATTAACTCTTTCATGCATGAATTATGAGAACGTTAGTCAAGATTTTTTTTCTTGAGTGTTTTTTTGCCTCCTCAGGCATGAAAAAACAATGCGATCAAGTTTTTTTTTTGTTTTGTTTTGTTTTGGAGTTACAAAAATGTCCATGCATTTAAGTTTTGAAGTAAAGAAACATGTTTAAAACCCAATATCAGAAAGTGATATAAAAACAATGAAATAATAACATTTTTAATGCTGCTAATCTGATGTTTTCTCTCATTTTAACATATTCTAATGCTAGTTATTACTCACTTCATGGAGATAATATGCAAAAAAAAAAAAAAAGATTTTGGCTAACAAATGACAACTGATTTACACTCAAACATGTTTCTGCAGATCAGGTTGATCCAAAACAGCAAAGTTACAGTAATGGTCTGAATGGCAGTGTATGGGATGATGCATAAGCGTCCACTGTGTTGGCTGATATGGAACTAAAACAACAAAACCCATGAATATACAAGAGAACAGCTGTAAAACTAGAAGCACTCGGAGAGCGCAGACCTCCGCCAAGGCTGATCAGTGCCCCCCCCCCCCGTGGGCCCCCCCACCCCCGATCACCACCAAAATTTAATCACTTCTTCCTTATCCCATTTCCAACAAACCCTGAAAATTTCATCCAAATCTGTCCATAACTTTTTGAGTCATGTTGCACACTAACGGACAGACAAACAAACAAACAAACCCTGGCAAAAACATAACCTCCTTGGCGGAGGTAATAACTGTCCACTGTAGTGACCATCATGCATGAAAGGGTTAATATTCTGTCTTATATGTTAATGTGTGCTTGTTGTTCCTCATCTAGTTGGTCTGTGCTGTCCCTTACCATCTGCTATATTTCTTACCATTGCTGGTATGTGCTGCCCTTTACCATTTGTGCTGTTGTAGTGTTTTTTCTTTTTTTTCTTACCATTGTTGGTCTGTAATTATTGCTGTTCTTTACCACTTGTGGTATTGTAGTTTGTTGTTTTTACCATTGTTGGTCTGTAATTATTGCTGTTCTTTACCACTTGTGGTATTGTAGTTTGTTGTTTTTACCATTGTTGGTATGTAATCATTATCATGTAAGTTAATCGTTAACTGATACCCGCGGTAACTTCACTAGGAATGTACTTTGTTTCTGTTTTTTTAACACACATTTTGGTTATGCAATGTAAATACTGTCAAATGAGTTCATTCTAATTTGGTTTAGGCCTATTTTGTTCATTGTTCTGGCTTTAAGTCAAAGGACTGGAGTGAATATTTAAAATGTTATTATGTTCAGTTATTTGATGATGAAAATGGGGATGAGATTAAATAAGGTTTTTTCTTCCCACTCCTTTTCGAGTACAGATGACTGATTTTTTTTTGGGGGGGGGGGATTTTGAATTTGCATGTATTCTGTAAATCAGGGGCATCAAACATGCGGCCCGGGGGCCAAATGCGGCCCGCCAAAGGGTCCAGTTTGGCCCCTGGGATGTTTTTGCCAAGTGCAAAAATTCCACAGTCTTGAACTGAATTAAGCAAAAAAAAAAAAAAAAATTAGCTTGAATTAAGGAAAAAATCTTAAATTAAGCCAAAAAAAAAAAAAAAAAAAAAAAAATCTTCAATTAAGAAAAAAAATCTCCAAATAAACAAAAAGAAAATTCAAATTTAGCAAAAAATCTGCAATTAAGCCAAAAAAAAAAAAAATCTTCAATTAAGTAAAAAAAAATCTTGAATTAAGCCAAAAAAAAATCTTCAATTAAGTAAAAAAATCTTGAATTCAGAAAAAACAGAAAACAAAAAAAACAAAAAAATCTTCAATGAAGTAAAAAAAAATCTTCAATTAGGGGAAAAAAAATCTTCTATTAAGTAAAAAAAAAAAATCTTCAATTAAGCCAAAAAAAATCAAGAATTAACAACTTAAATTTTTTTCTTTGTTTTAGTGCAAAAAATAACATTAAATTCAGAAAATATTTACATTTACAAACTATCCTGAAACAATTAAATGTACATAACCTGAACAAATATGAACAACCTGAAACATCTAAAGAAAATTAAGCACAATTTTAACAAGTGTTTAGTGTCTTTGTAGATCTGACCCCTAATGCACATGTAGAAATGATAAATTGAGAAATAACATTGTTAAAATTGCACTAAATTTTCTTACGATTTTTAATTGAAATTTCAGTTTTTCAGTTTTTTTTTTTTTTTTTGGATAGTTTATAAAGGTATGTATTTTCATAATTTAATGGGGTATTTTTTACACTAAAACAAAGACAAAAATTTGGAGTTGTCATTATTTATAGGTTATTATGCTATCATTTTACTAGTCCGGCCTACTTCAGATCAAATTTAGCTGAATCTGGCCCCTGAACTAAAATGAGTTTGACACCCCTGCTGTAAATGCTTGAAATAAACAAACAAATGATTGAACGAATGACTTCTAAATCACCTTCGCTATTCCTCTTCGGACACATGCAGTATTTGTGTGTTACCGTTTCTCTTACTCGACGTAGTCATTCATTTATAGATTACAGCTAGTATCCTACTGAGGTCTTCGTGTGTGTGTGTGTGTGTGTCTTTAAGGAGTGACACCCTCTGAGCTTGCTGCTCCCTTTGACCTTTAACACCACCGTGTATAATAACTCTTATAGTTTGACAGGTCAACTGAGGCGTCACGACTGGCCCCTTGCTGTGGGTTAGGGCTGAGCCTTTTTATCATACTACCCACCCTGTGATGGATGAACCTAGCAACAAACCGGCGAGAGGGCTAACAGCGCTGTTCAGGGAAAGCGGATAAGGCATTGTAACAAATAACACCTTGCTGAACTCCACTCCACTAAGTTCTCGTTGCCCCTGGCATCGGGCTTATGCAGCTATTTGCTTGAGGCGATGTCCTCTGGTCAACAAAGCACACCGATTCACAGGGTTTATCGCAGGTTATAGTCCACTGCTCACATCACCGGTTTTTGATTGCACCTGACTGAAGTGTGTTCAGAATGACCCACGATATCTATATGGAAGTGTGTTGCAAATGCTACATAATGTGTTGATAAAAAAAAAAAAAAAAAAAAAAAGCCAAGAGAAATGATGGTATCTTTAAAGAACGGTAGCAGACAACCATCTGAGAGTGGAAATGGATAGTAAGTGTGGAAATATATTCAACTTATACGGCAAAGCTGTATTAAGCTTCAAAGTCACGGTGAACCATCTGCCAGGAAACTGGGAGTAACAGGATCTGTAAGCTTATGTGATGTGAATAACGACAGAATCCTGCACTGGCTGAGGTTTTACATGCGTTCAGCATCACTGCACAACAAGCCAAATGGACTCCAGATCCGGGCGCCTATAATATATTTAATGGATCATTGGAGGCTGACTTTCCAAGCCTCTGTGTTGGGATTACAAATGCTTGGACAGCCTATAGGAAAAATACACTCAGGTTTGTTTCTTTCTTTTAAAGTTTAGAAGAAGGAACTGTAGGAGTATTCAATAAAGGTGTTAGGGGTACTGATGACTGATAAATATTTTTTAATAAAACTGCACAAGCATGTTTGTTTTCAGTACTGAACCTAATTATTCAGTTCAGTGCACAGTGTTTTAAAATTAACCACAGTAGAAGAAAAAAGAATAATGCTCACATTTCGAGACGGCGCTACAATCTTACACTCACAGTCGATGAAAACTTTGAGATCATATTTTTCGACATGAAATCCTAAACTGGAATTTTTTCATATGAATCATTCATTCATTCATTCATTTTCTGAACCCGCTTTATCCTTACTAGGGTCACGGGGGTCGCTTGGAGCCTATCCCAGCTACAGGGTGGGGAAGCAAAATTTACACTGAACATTTAGTTGTTTTTTCTCAGCAGACACTACGTCAATTGTTTTGAAACCAAACATATATTGATGTCATTATCATACCTAACACTATTATCCATACCTTTTCAGAAACTTTTGCCCATATGAGTAATCAGGAAAGCAAACGTCAAAGAGTGTGTGATTTGCTGAATGCACTCGTCACACCAAAGGAGATTTCAAAAATAGTTGGAGTGTCCATAAAGACTGTTTATAATGGAAAGAAGAGAATGACTATGAGCAAAACTATTACCAGAAAGTCTGGAAGATACTATTAAAGAAGAATGGGAGAAGTTGTCACCCGAATATTTGAGGAACACTTGCGCAAGTTTCAGGAAGCGTGTGAAGGCAGTTATTGAGAAAGAAGGAGGACACATAGAATAAAAACATTTTCTATGATGTCAATTTTCTTGTGGCAAATAAATTCTCATGACTTTCAATAAACTAATTGGTCATACACTGTCTTTCAATCCCTGCCTCAAAATATTGTAAATTTTGCTTCCCCACCCTGTATATAGGGGCGAAGGCGGGGTACACCCTGCACAAGTCGCCAGTTCATCGCAGGGCTGAACATATAGAGACAAACAATCACTCTCACATTCACACCTATGGGCAATTTAGATTAACCAATTAACCTATCAGTGCATGTCTTTGGATGGTGGGAGGAAGCCGGAGTACCCGGAGAGAACCCACGCAGACACGGGGAGAACATGCAAACTCCACATAGAAAGGTCCCACCCCCCGTCGACTGGTGTTGGAATCGAACCCAGGAACTTCTTGCTGTGAGGCACGAGTGCTAACCACTGCACCACCGTGTCGCCCGATATGAATCATTTCATTTCATGTCATTTCATGAATAATTTCAAAACAAAAAACTTTACAAAAGAAAATGGCACCTGCCAAACACAAAGTCACAACAGTCAACACCGGGTATGGCCTGGTTGTCGCTCTTTCTCACCCTGGACGCGATCTACGGTCAGCAGAGCCTGTGGTGGTGTGGTGTTCAACTAGGTTTGTGATTGTGGGTTGGGAACAGCCCATACATAGGCCTGGCTATATGACTGTAGCTCAAACTGGCCTCCACCATACCCAGTGCCTGGAGACGTTGTTCACGTGATAGACGTGGCATGGTGCCGTTCACTGGACTAACAATGGTGGCCTTTTTTGGGTTTTTATATAGGCCTTCAAAACCAATCCTCAAATTGTGCAGATACCCACTGAGTATTGCTCAGTGTGTATTTGGTCCACTTTTGCAATGAACCGTGACAACATGACAACTCATCATTATCTCAACTACCCGAGCACTAAGTCATCAATAAATCCACAATGAATAATTACAACTAGGGATGCACCGATACCACTTTTTTCCAGACCCAGTACAATTACGTGTACTTACATTTGAGTACTTGCCAATATCGAGTACCGAAACTAGTACTTAATAATTCCATTCCAGTTCTTAGTTCCTTTTGTAAATGTGCTTTATTGTCGTTGTCATTAGTCTGACTGGAGCAAAGTGCTGCTACTGACATTTAATGTGTCGGAATGAGCGTTTGTCAATCAATCCACCAGGGGGCGCCGCTCTGAATTAACCATACTGGACAAATACCACGAAGAAGAGTAAAGTTTTTTGAGAAGAAGAAGAAGAAAGTCAGTAATAACAAAGATGGAGACGACAGAGGCAACACTAATGTGATACTAATATTGCAGCGTTTTCTCTGGTAAGGTAAGGGGAATCCTGTTGAGAGATCAGATGAGGGGATTGAAGGATCTGTCTGCCAATGATGTATCTATTAAAGACGCTCTCTCACTTAAGTAAAAAGAGTCACAGGTAGGGTACATGCATAAGTATCTTAAGATGCCAAGTTTCTTACATTTAACAATAACTTTGATGGTTAGCTTAGCTTCAGCAGGTAGAGCAAAGAGAAATGAGCGATAAGTTTTGTTTTCACTCCCGCTGGTGGCGGTCTGCACCGCTACGTACCCCTCTCCGTCAGAGTATGCATCCGCCAGCACCTGGAAAACAGATGGAATGTCCGCAGAGGACGGACAGAACGCTGCGTCCGTATCCGTCTGTGTCTGTAACGTTACTTGCAGTCAGCGTTACTTTTATCACCATCATTTATTTTGAAAAATCTCCACACTCTTCACACTCCACACACATTATTCCTCCTCCTCATACCTGCTGCACTGAACTGGGAATGTCACACGGCCGTAGGTGGTATCGGTGCATTTGTATCGGATTACTTTTATGAGTACAAATACGAGTACACACACTGAGTATCGGAGCCGATACCTGATACTCGTATCTGTATCGGTGCATCCCTAATTACACCCCCCCTAGAAGTCAGTGGCGGCTGCTCGTCTTTCAGACAGGGGAAGCTCATTGTCGGCTTACATCAAAAAAAAAAAAAAAAAAAAAGTCATGTTATTTAAACATACATTCGGCCCTCCGTTCCTTTTTAAGAAAATGGTCAGTAACCTTATCATACCAAGTAGACGTCTTTTCCAGGGACTGGACCAGTGTCCTCTCTGCTTAGATTGCCTTGGCCCAGTGTGCTGTGGGTGTAAGACTTCAGCCTTTTTAAACTACAGATGCTCCTTTCACTCCGACCTAGCCGACAGTTTGATTGATTTAACTATCTACAAAACAATATTCAACTCAAACAAGAAATGATTAAATTATGTAACTGAAACAAGAAAACGCTGAAATTATGTTAAATTGAAACAAGGAAGTACAATGAGTGTGTTTTATTTACAGTGCAAGAAATGAACGAGTAATTTCGTTGTGGTTTCTGTCTCGATTTCACAGCAGAATGTGTGACAGTACTAAACTGAACTGTGTCAGTGAAGGAGCAGATCTGAAAACAGCTGTCAATCAAACGGGATTCAGCCTTTCGACTGATCCTCCAATCAGCACGTGGGATTCTGGTGTCCAGCCCGGCCGAGCTCCGCCCACAGCTCCATTCACCCCCAGAGACGCCCGGCGTCCGGGGGCGGGCCAACATCGTTGCATTTATCCAATTACCGTCCAGTTTTGACACAATGGAAAAAACTGTTCCACTCAGTCCCATTGAAGCCCAGAGACGCCTGCAGTCTACGGACAAATGCACTGAGCAGAGATGGAGGAGAAAACAGCGCAACGGGAATGGAGGAGAAGTGAACAACATCGCGTCCGTTGATTTGGGATAAAGCTGATTTGAACGAACTCATCTTTAAGATGAACGTGTTCTAACACATTTGTAGTCAATAAAATGTCAACACAACCGAAAATATTTAACCATTTAATTTTCATAATTTTAGGGGAAGCCGGGCTTCTCTTGCAGTCTATGAGAAATCGCCACTGCTACAAGTAGAAATATGCAGACATTTCTACCTCAAAGTTTCTATTGACTGTCAGTATAAATAAAACTGAAGCCTCCTGCACTGACACCTGGGAATGTGGTCACAGCTGAGACAGCTTTGCGCTCTCATTTCTCCCCATGTGACCAAACCTAAAGTCCTGTGCTTCCACCTGCGCCTGGTCAGTCACCCTGGAGCTGAGCGCCTTCAGCTCCAGGGGAAAAAGCTTTCCAAGCCCCTTTTGATTTATTCTGTATTTGGCTAACCTTGCTCTGAACCTGCCCCATGAGATTTCAAACCATTTTCGTCCTCCTCTTCCAGCATACATACACTACATGTCTCCTCGACCTAGTTCCATCCCAACGTGCTGCTTCTCCCCTCGCTTTCGCAATAGCCCACTCAGAGAATGAGAAACAGGCCCCGAAAAGGAGGCTCGGGTTTACTCCGTGTCCCCCTCCCCACCCAGAGCAGGTCACCTACTGATCACAATGTGCGGCCCTATCGTGAGTGTAAGGGAGGGCATTTATGGTTCGCTAGGATTCAAATGAATGTTTATGAGGCTTGTCTGGCAGCCAAAGGGCAGGCACTATCCCAGTTTTTACAGCCACTCCACTTAGTTTGCCATCGGTTATGTGTGCTTCCTTTGACTTGTGTTCAGATACGGGCTGTCTCTGTATCTCCTTTCGTATGGTATATCCACGGGTTGACCAATTGCAACAAACATGCAGTCCTTTGTACAGGGGTTGGACAAAATAATGGAAACACCTTCACCTCAAGATGATAATGCCCCAATCCATACAGCTAGAATTGTTAAAGAATGGCATGAGGAACATTCTAATGAAATTGAGCATCTCGTATGGCCGGCACAGTCCCCAGACCTCAACATTATTCAGCATTTATGGTCAGTTTCAGAGATTCAAGTAAGACGTCGATTTCCACCGCCATCGTCTCTAAAAGAGTTGGAGGGTATTCTAACTGGAGAATGGCTTAAAATTCCTTTGGAAACAATTCACAAGTTGTATGAATCAATACCTCAGAGAATTGAGGCTGTAATTGCCACAAAAGGCGGACCTACACCATATTAAATTATATTTTGTTGGTTTTTTAAGGTGTTTCCATTATTTTGCCCAACCCCTGTATATGCCAGTGGTTCCCAACCTTTTTTGGCTCGTGACCCCATTTTAACGTCACAAATTTCTGGTGACCCCAAACATTCAAAACAGAGACATTATTACCTCCACCAAGAAGGTTATGTTTTTGTCAGCGCTGGTTTGTTTGTCTCTCTGTCTGTGTGCAAGATAACTCAAAAAGTTATGGATGGATTTGGATGAAAATTTCAGGAAATGTTGATACTGGCACAAGGAACAAATGATTACATTTAGGTGGTGATCGGGGTTGGGAGGGCCCATGGGGGGGGGGGGCCCACTGATCGGCCTTGGCAGAGGTCTGCGCTCTCCGATTGCTTCTAGGTTTTACTAAAATTAATTTGTTTTTGAAAAAGAACTAGGAATATGTGTTTCAGAGGAGGAATGGATCAATATCTGCAGAACTCAACAGTCAACCGCTTCTTCAAGAACATGGAGGGAACATTGCTGGAAAAATATAATTCGATTTTTCATAACTTCTAAAGTTACAGCTAAATATATGTCCAGAGTTCAACCTTGTTGGAGAGAATGTGGAGATATCAATGTAAATCATGCACATGTCTTTTGCTTATGTCCTAAACTTGCATCATTTTGGGATAATGTATATTCAACAATTGTTAAGATATGTTTGGTGATGTATTTTGGATGTATTATTGGTAATAATGTAAGAAAAAATGATAGATATTTGTTTAAAATATTATTAGCAGCCTGTAAAAAAAAATGGTGCAGATTAGAACCACCTACCACTAACGACTGGATACAAACTGTGAATGGAATATTTCAGATGGAGATTCTAACCCATAGACTGAGGACTGAAGAAGAACAGTGTCATGATAAATGGAAGAAATGGAAAATTTTCATTTCAACATCACACTACTAAAAACAATTGTTAGTCATAAGGTTTATTATAGTCGATGTATCCCATATGTCCCCTATGTTTGTCTTGTTTTGTAATGTACATCAAATAAACAATAAAAATAAAGTAAAAAAAAGAAATAATAATTTGTTTTTGATCATGTAATAGTTTGCTATACTATGTTGCAAATAAACATTAATTTTAGACAACATTTAGTCTACATAATGTACATTATTATGGACGGAGGCAGAAAAGCCAGGTGTAGATTACTGCACAAAGTGAGAATCTGATTTTCCTTGGTCAGGATATGTACAGTCAGTCCAACTTGGATTTACAAGGCTGACAATTAATACTGAACAAACAAGAACTCAAACTATGAATTATGAAAGAGCTGCAGCATCTGAAACCGACCACAATGAACATTTGACAGATAAACAGAACCACAGTGCTTCAGTTTCAGACTCACAGTTTGTCATGTCTTTTATGGCTTGGGATTGTCTCTGTCAACTCCCCACATATTTTTTAATAGGAAGTTGTTTTTTTTAAATTTTTAATCAATTACTAGATATTTCACGCAACCCCACATGGGGTCCCAACCCCAAGGTTGAAAAACACTGATTATATGCCCACTTGTGTATGCGTGTTTTTTGTTTATTTTTATTTTTTTTTTACAAACCAATACTATTTACATCACATTTGTCTTTTGACTTAACAGGCAGAATTGTATATAAGTATATATATATATATATATCTGACTTTATACCAAGGATCTGAAGGACTGTGAGCATGTACTTGTACATGGAAGGCTGCACATATTCTGCTTCATACTGGAGTATTAGCTTCATGATTAACCTCACAGCAAGGAGGTAACACGTGGTCTAGATTAGTCTAGATATGCAATCCTGCACTTTCACTGAACATTGCTCTTTACTCTGGTGTAAAAATAGTACTTACAGACTCAGAAGAAACCATTAGATCGTCTTAGTAAGCAAAGAGACAAAAAAAAAAAAAAAAAAAAATAGGGATTGTTTTAGGTCTGTGGATAATCCAGTGCTTTTGTGTGTTTTAAAGAAAAGTCAGCACATTTACTATACTGTCTAGCTTTCCCTTATAAAACAACATTAATTTTGGACTGCTGGAAGTTTTAGTGGAGACAGAGGATCATAAATATCACAACATACCACAGTGCTGGTTGTGGATGTCCAAACAATGCACTCACATTTAAAAAAAAATACTCCATCTAATGTTTTTTCACACATACTTGTTTGCATTCAGAATATATGAAGCGTAAAGATGATTATTAGGTTAAAGACAGTGTACCGCAGACTTCATATAACATTAAGAATAGTGGGATTTTCACTTTTACTGCAGCCCCATTTTTATTGTGATGAACCTCAATGTGGTTGATTTTAACCCTGACACATTAAAGATTAACAAGTTCACATTCATTTCCTACCATCTGTGATGCTGAAAGGGCAAAAAACTTCTGTGGCCTTATTAATTTTACTGCTGCTCATCATTGCTATTGGTCTTTTTTGTGGAACGCTATAACCCTAGCCACTCATTTTGCCGTCTGTTAAGTTTGGAAGCGCCTTCTGGGCTCATTTATGGTCAGAATGTCCTTCATAAGGAGACAAGTGTTAGCCATGACATTTTCCCTTTGGAGAAGAGCAGAGTTTGGCATGTCTGTGGAGTTCCCATGTATTTGGAGTAGGTTTCAAGTAAGAATCAAAACAAAACAACCCCATTTTTTTTTTTTTTTTATGATCTTAGGTTTTGACTAATGAGTTCTTAACCCTTTCATGCATAGTGGTCACTACAGTGGACCGTTATTCTATAGCTGTTCTCTTGTATATTCATGTATTTTGTTGTTTTAGTTCCATATCAACCAACACAGTGGACACTTATGCATCATCCCATACAGTGTGATTCATACAATTAGTATAACTTTGTTGTTCTTGATAAACCTGATCTGCACTAACATGTTTTAGTGTCAATCAATTGTTAATTGTTAGTAAAACATTAACAGGTTTTTTTTTTTTTGTTTGTTTTTTTAACAAAAAGGTTTTTTTTTTTGCATATTATCTACATGACGTGAGTAATAACTAGTATTAGAATATGTTAAAACAGGGGTGTCAAACTCATTTTCTTTCGGGGGCCACATTCAGCCCAATTTGATCTCCAGCGGACCGGACCAATAAAATTATAGCATAATAACCCATAAATAATGACAACTCCAAATTTTTTAGTGCAAAAAATAACATTAAATGATGAAACTATTTCTATCCAAAACAAAAAAGATGTGAAAACCCTGAAAAAACAGGAATTTCGGAAGAAAAATAATTACAATTTTATCAATATTATACCTCAACTTACGATTTCTACATGTGCATTACAGATCAGATCTACCAAGAGACAAAACAGGCAGAATATTGTTAAAATTGCACTTATTTTTCTTTAGACATTCCAGGTTGTTCATATTTGTTCAGGTTATTGACATTTTCTTGTTAAAGGATATCAGAATTTAATGTTTTTTGCAATAAATCAAAGAGAAAAAAATGGTGTTGCCATCATTTACAGGCATAATATATTTTTTTTTCACATTAAACAAAGAAGAAAATTTGGAGTCATTATTTCTAGGTTTTAATGCTGTTATTTTTGAGTTTGATGCCCTTGACTGTTCATATCTTCAGGATAATTTTTGCATTTTGCACTTTGTAAATTCATCTTGCGGGCCAGATTGGAACCTTTGGTGGGCCAGTTTTGGCCCCCGGGCCGCATGTTTGACACCTGTGTGTTAAAATGTGAGAAAACATCAGATTAACAGGATTAAAAATATCTTAATTTCATTGTTTTCATATCACTTTCTGCTATCGGGTCAAAACATGGTACTCGAAATCTCTCTGACGGGACATTTTAGAGACTATCTGACAGATTAGTGTTACTAAACGACCCACATTTTTACTTTTAAATTAATTTTTGCTTTAGTTGGACCATAAGGGATTACACTGGGTTACAAAAAAATGTTTTTTGCAAGTTGTCTAGGTTTTTTCAACTGAATTAGGACCATTTTGCACCGCTAAATCCAAAAATGACATCTGTTTTTCCTCAATCAGGTCAGGTTTTTTTGCTAATTTGATTTTGAAAAATTTGATCTTCTCACAAAATTGATGACAGTTTTGTGACTTTATCAGTTGATTTTTTTTATATAGTTCTCACCCAAAATAGGTTTTAAGAGAAAAAAAAATCATTTTCTAACAGGATTCCTGTTAGGTACAATGGTGTATTCACCGCAGATGTAGCAGAATACGTCAGGCTTATTTTTGCAAGATCTTCTAGTCAAAGCCATTTCATTCACCTGTAATATTAAAAAGAACATTAATCATAAATTGGCAAAAGTAAAATCTTCAGAACTCGTTTATTGCAAGAAATATGAAAGAATTTTGTATCCTATGATGTGAAAATGCCCATAAATGTAAGCAAAAATGTTAAAAAGCCAATATGTAGCATAGTTCAGAAAGTTGACCTGATTGAGCAAAATGAATGTGATTTTTGGATTCAGCACACCAAAATGATCCTAAATCAGCTCACAAAACTTAAACAATAAATTTGTTGTTGACCAGTATTATCCAAAACAAGGAGCTACTTTACACTGAAATAAATGTTGGAATGGCAATCAATTAAAGTTTGCTTTATGATGGGACATTACTGTGTTTTGACCCAGTTGGGTTTTAAATACATGTTTCTTTACTTCAAAAATTAAATGCATAGTGTAGCGGAGGGGACATTTTTGTAACTACATGAAAAAAAAACAAAAAACCAAACTTGATCACATTGCTTTTTTCATGCCTAAGGAGGAACAAAAACACTCTAGACAAAAAATCTTCATGAAGGTTCTAATAATTCATGCATGAAAAGGTTAATCTTGTGTGTGCTTGCTGGTTTTGTGTGGTAGATGCAGTTACTGTTGCAGGAATCAGTTGTCCAGTAGGTTTTACCGTCTAGGACTGTGACAAACACACACAGATTCTGCACAGCACATTTGCAGAACCGCCAAATTAAGTACAAGCACCTTTAATTTATAGAAATACTGGGAACAGCACTAAGTTGTTTAGAAACACCTGCATAACTGCAACACAGATTAATGCATTCCAAGATTCTGTCTCATCAGCTTAAATGAGGCAACTTTGTGAGTAATGGAAATTCTGCGGAACAAGGGAAAATTCAGCTTTTAGAACTGTGTGCTAATTACATGCATGCTGTTTCTAGTTCTTAAGTTCTTTTCTCAGCAAACGTATAATTGTGAGACTGGTAATGGGAAGAAAAAAAAAACAACAACTACATTTTCCCCCAACTTGAATTGAAAAACAAATCTAAATCTGATAAAACAAATCACAGTTATACTAGGCAGTGAAAAGACTGCAGAAACTGATTCAGACTGACATAGTCTTACAAAACGCTCTCCCTTCTGGGCTTTGTATAAAAAAAATTCTCACATGTTCTCGTTCACTGCATGCAGATTAGACCACTGCACGTGTAAGGAAGAAGTCCTGACAAACCTGTTTTGATTTAATTATATTTATGGAGCATTACACTACCCCCTTGCACAATCTACTGACAGCAGAGAACAAATAAGAACACATATGCACCCCCTACCCGGAGCATATGTTTTATGTTTTGACAACATTGTCTGTCACAGTCACTGAACTCACACTTGGAATAAATCAAAGGTGTTATTACATTGCCATGGGAATCAAAACCCCAGACACATAACAATGTGTGCCTCCCAAGTGCTCGGTTTTTCTATTTTCATCACACAAAGAAACACCGCACGTCCCTAAAACTCCATTTTATTATCTGGTTCTGATTCAAAGACACATTAAAAGAAGAATACAAAAAGAAGTTTAAAAACAGACTAAAACAAGTGTCATAAAAACAAACAAAAAAAAACAAAACTCCCAGAATAACTACCGGTACAGATCTAAGCATGGCTTCAGTTCAAAGTGAGAATGGTACAGTCCTCCATACTACTGTATACACATATGCACATTCACACACAGGCATGCATGTGCAAACACACACACTCGCACATGCAAATGGGACCAGAGTTTATCCTGCATTATCAATTAACTGTACCTGCAGGATCAACCAGCTTGCAAATTCCCCCAAGTCAGTTTCTTCACACTATCAGAGGACTAAAGCCTCCAGATATCTCAAGGTCCATGTTCCCTTCATTCCACCCCAGAGCGTTTGAGGTTATACTCTCAGATTCTGTGCAATCCGGCTTCATGTCCTCCCTTTGAATGTGTTCATGCAGGTATAACTCCCAGAAAACTTGTGGATTTCTTCAAGTGCAATTTGTGGCATGAAGCTGGAAAAAGCAAAAAAAATATAAATCCTGTTATGAAATGTTCAGCATGTTTGCATAAATGAGCAAAGAAATAGAAAAGAAAAGAATAGAAAAGAAAAGAAAAAAAAAATTCAAAAGACTTTTTTTTATTTATTTATTTTTTTTTTTACCTTTTTAGAATAACAAGGGCGTGCATTGTCCAGGGCAGGTAGAGAAAGGCCTTGTCACTTCTGACTGCATCAACAGTCTTCTGGGCGACTACCTCTGGTTTTAGAGGTGGGAAGAGCTGAGGAAATCTGCAATAAATTGAGAATAAATGTGATCAGGTTTTTTTTTTTTTTTTTTTTTTTTTTAAGTTTAGATCTTGCTTTAATGGACATTCTCATTCATAATATGCAAAACAATAAATGTAAAACAATTACAAATCCCAGCTTCTATATTTAGTCATATTTTTTTACTTAAAATTTTGTGTTTTAGAGCTGAACATTATATCAGATGAACCAGTATACTGTTTATAATTTACTGCCCCATATGAATTTGTCTTATACCAACAAACAGAAGAATAGCAGAAGCAACACCTATAGCACGTCAACGGGCAGCAAATGATTACACTGGTCAACAACACATTTATTGTTTAAGTTTTTTGAGCTGATTTAGGATCATTTTGGTGTGCTGAATCCAAAAATCACATTCATTTTGCTCAATCAGGTCAACTTTCTGAACTATGCTACATATTGGCTTTTTAACATTTTTGCTTCCATTTATGGGCATTTTCACATCATATGATGCAAAATTCTTTCATATTTCTTGCAATAAACGAGTTCTGAAGATTTTACTTTTGCCAATTTATGATTAATGTTTTTTTTTTAATATTACAGGTGAATGAAATGGCTTCGACTAGAAGATCTTGCAAAAATAAGCCCGACGTATTCTGCTACATCTGCGGTGAATACACCATTGTACCTAACAGGAATCAAGTCACAAGTTTCATAAAGTTTGCTTACCAATCTTATTTTGGTATTAAATATTATATTTTGTGAGAAGATCAAATTTTTCAAAATCAAATTAGCAAAAAAAACCCTGATCTGATTGAGAAAAACAGATGTCATTTTTGGATTTAGCGGTGCAAAATGCTCCTAATTCAGTTGAAAAAACCTAGACAACTTGCAAAAAACATTTTTTTGTAACCCAGTGTTAGTATAGTATTATTAGGTATATTAGGATAGTATTTTTCCCCAACAGCGTGAAAAACTTATGGAGTGTAGTGTTGACTTCTTTGAGAACACCTAAAAACTGTGTGTACTCATCATACTAATGAGTTAAACTTTACAAACATCAATTATTTACCAAAAATATGCCAAAAAATGTGACTTAACAGATGCAGTAATCCACCTATGGCATGGTCCTACTAAAGGAAGTCAAACTTTTATTTCAAATTGCAGTAATACTAATTTTGTTGACTTATTTATTTATTTATTTGTGATCAGGTTTCAACCATAACAGTTCAGAACATTTTACAACTCCTTAAGTCAGTGTTTTTCAACGTTGGGGTTGGGACCCCATGTGGGGTCGCCTGGAATTCAAATGGGGTCGTCTGAAATTTCTAGTAATTGATAAAAATAAAATTACTAATAAAAAACATAAGGTGAGTTGAGAGGGACAATCCCAATCCATAAAAGACATGACAAACTGAAGCTGAAACTGAAGCACTGTGGTTCTGTTTATCTGTCAAATGTTCATTGTGGTCGGTTTCAGATGCTGCAGCTCTTTCATAACACTAGTCAACAACAAATTTATTGTTTAAGTTTTTTGAGCTGATTTAGGATCATTTTGGTGTGCTGAATCCAAAAATCACATTCATTTTGCTCAATCAGGTCAACTTTCTGAACTATGCTACATATTGGCTTTTTAATATTTTTGCTTCCATTTATGGGCATTTTCACATCATATGATACAAAATTCTTTCATATTTCTTGCAATAAACGAGTTCTGAAGATTTTACTTTTGCTAATTTATGATTGTGTTTTTTTAATATTACAGGTGAATGAAATGGCTTCGACTAGAAGATCTTGCAAAAATAAGCCGAACGTATTCTGCTACATCTGCGGTGAATACACCATTGTACCTAACAGGAATCCTGTTAGAAAATGATTTTTTTTTCTCTTAAAACCTTTTTTGGGTGAGAACTATATAAAAAATCAACTGATAAAGTCACAAAAATGTAATCAATTTTGTGAGAAGATCAAATTTTTCAAAATCAATTTAGCAAAAAATCCTGACCTGATTGAGAAAAACAGATGTCATTTTGGATTTAGCGGTGCAAAATGGTCCTAATTCAGCTGAAAAAACCTAGACAACTTGCAAAAAACATTTTTTTTGTAATTTATATTTTGAGTTCTTGTTTGTTCAGTATTAATTGTCAGCCTTGTAAATCCAAACTGGACTGACCAAGGAAAATCAAATTCTCACTTTGTGCAGTAATCTACACCTGGCTTTACTGCCTCCGTCCATAATAATATACATTATATAGACTAAATATCGTCTAAAATTTATGTTTATTTGCAACCTAGTATAGCAAACTATTACATGATCAAAAACAAATTCATTTTAGCCAAAAAAATGTCTCAGTTTTGAATGTCTGGGGTCGCCAGAAATACGTGATATTAAAATGGGGTCACGAGCCAAAAAAGGTAGGAAACCACTGCTTTAAGCACTGACTATAACATTTACTTGCACAAAATATTCACATTTTCACCTATATTCTGAAAAATACTCAAACATTACACTAATATTTATCATATCTAAACATAGACAAGTGGCTGGAGCTTCTGGTGCCTTTTTGCTTCTTTGTGCCAAAATGTTGGATTTATTTAATGCATGTGTGCAGTGTGCAAATACAGCCTCCCTCCTTCACTGTTCAAACCACTTCTTGAAAAGGTTAACAGTATTTGTGCATATCCAAAAACCCATTGAAATTCAAGTAAAAGTAAACGACCAGGAATTGAACTTTGTTTTGGCTGAGCATCTATATGGGTGCTTCTATGAAAGTGGACCTAAAAACAAGACATGGGGCTAAAAATTCAAACCAGATGTAGACTAATGTTATGAAGCAAGTTTGGAAGCACTTTGGGTCTATTTTAAAAATAAATGCTGACTGAGATGAAAGAGAAACTATTTTTCAGATAAAACACATTTTCATATTATTTTACATTATATTCAATACAAAAATCTGCATGTAACACGGTCAAAAGGACACAAAAATTATGCGCGACTATTTTTTTTTTTTTTAAATATCTCTTTATTCTTTCACAGGTATATTTTGGGAATTGAACTAATTATGCGAGGCAGACTGTTTCACAAAAATGACCGGTGTTGCAAAATCATTCATGATTTACATGCGTTTAACTGGGCAGGTTCTGCATGTAATGCAAGTGGACACAATGGGTTACATACAAAACCTGGAATGAGATTGAGATTCATGAAAAACCCACATGTCTAGGTGAGAAAAACCACTAGGATCGACACATTTAACACGGTGTCTTTATTTATAGTCTATATAGGACCATTTACAGATATAAAATGCACTGACACCTAGGTAGTATTTCATGTCCCAATTTTGGTCCTATTTTTCGCCCCAATATTTTATTAAAAATTCCTTAATTTTGGGATGGCTCAGAGCAAGAGTATCATTTTTTTGCATTTATCTGAGGTCATCATTAGGTACATCCTGGGGGGAAATATGTATATATTTCTCTTTTATTTTTGGGTCTAAAAAGCTGGAAAAAAAAGGACCAAAATGTACCCAGTTTCATAGAAGCACCCAGGTCCTCGTCTGAAATCTGTTGGCTTTTTGGAGAAGTTTGTGATGTGTATGTGGATCTAAATGCTATATCACAAAAAGTTCCTGTGTTAAAACTTAAATGATGTTTTACAGACATTACAGTTTAAGATCCTGTTCAAACGTTCATATTCTATTTGTTCAGAACTAACATCAGAACATTATTTTAGTGCAATTCCAACAAAGGAACTAACATTATTAATAAAAGAGTGTTAAATACTAATGAATAAAAAAGTGAACCTCCACAATATCTGCATTTGAATAAATACCTAAAAATATTGATACAGTACTTTATAATATCGATACAGTATTGTTAAATGAAATATCACGATATATTGCAGAACCGATATTTTCTTACACCCCTACATACAAGGGTTAAGAATTATAGTGGAATATTACAGTCCATGTTAAGCACAGGTGTCAAACATGTGGCCCGGGGGCCAAATCCGGGCCACCAAAGGGTTCAATCCGGCCCCTGGGATGAATTTGTGAAATGCAAAAATTACACTTAAGATATTAACAATCATGGATTTTAAAATCATTTTAGGTCATTTCAGTCTAAAGTGGATCAGACCAGTAAAATACTATCATATAACCTATAAATCCTGAAAACTGTAAATTTGTCTCGTTTTAATGTAAAAAAAAAAGTGAAATTTACCAAAAATGTGTACATTTACAGACTAGCCTTTTATAAAAAATGTAAATATCTGAAATGTCTTAAGAGAAGTATGCGGAATTTTAATAATAATCTCCCTGTTATTTAATGTTTTGTGTATTTGTAGATCCACTGGGATCTCTAAGTTGTGATTCACATGTATAAATGATAAACTAATAGGGCTGTTAGACAATATCGGTTCTGCAATATATCGCGATATTTTATTTCATGATACTGTATCGATATTAAAAAGTACTGTATCAATATTTTTAGGTATTTATTCAAATGCGGATATGGAGGAGGTTTGTTTTTGTTTTTTGGTTTTCTTTATTGTTTTTATCTTATTTAATATAATTTAACACTGTTTTATTAAATAATGGTTACTTGATGTTTCCTAAAAGCATTTTTTACTGTGTGAGAGGCAGATGTTAGTTCCTTTGTTGGGATCGCACAAAAATAACGTTATGATGTTAGTTATGAACTAATAGAATATGAACATTTGACCAGGATTTTAAACTGTAATGTCTGTAAAAAATAATTTCAGTTTGAACACAGGAACATTTTCTGATATAGCATTAGATCCTGTTGTGATCAAAGAAAAATATGTTTAATATTTGTGCATATTTCTGCTGTAATTCAATTCTTCCAGGAAATAATCTTAAAAAAACAACAACAAAACCAATAAAAAAAACTGCCTTTTTAACAGTATCATGATATATCGTATCTTGATTCTAGAATTGTGATTTGTATCATATCGCCAGATTCTTGCCAATACACACCCCTATAAACTAAGGCGTAATATTGTTAACATTGCGCTTATTTTACTAACGAACTTTTAGGTTGTTCATATTTGTTCATGTTATGTTCAAGTACAATTCGTAGATGCAAACATTTTCATTACGGAATTTACTTTTTTCGCTCAAAAGTTCTTATCCTATTATTTATATTATTTTACTAGCCCGGCCCACTTTATATCATATTGGGCTGAATGTGGCCCCTGAACTAAAATGAGTTTGACCCCCCTGATGTAAAGGTAGTAATTATAAGAAAACACAGTGGATCCGATGCATTTCCTGTGCTTTCTCACCTGACTCTCATGCCTTGAAACATCTCTGTATTGGTGTGGAATGGAAGCACTGTGGTGCAGCCAACACCGGGACAGTCCAGTAGGCCCAGTGTCAGGCTCTCCATAAACGCCAGCGACGAGGCCTTGGAGGTGCAGTAGTCGATGGCCCCGGGGATCGGAGACTGGGACAAGATGGAGTTTATGCACACAACGTGGCCGTGCTGCAGCTCCAGCATTCGAGGCAGGAAGGCTTTTGTAGTCTGGCACCAAGGAAGATAAATGGGTGATGAGAGGTAGAATAAAGACCAGGTACAAGGAAAGAAAGGTTGAAAAAAAAAGGAGGAGAAATATATTCAGTAGACTAAAAAGGAAGAGCAGACGTGAAGAATATGCCCACAGTGAGATTAAATTTCCATTTCTATTTAGTTGATAATTGTATTTCTGTCTGCATATGACATAGTCTTTTGATCTCCATTCAAAAATAAAAAATGCCTCAGATTTTTAAAACCCTTCTGATGTTTCAGGGGTAGAAAGACAATTTGGAAATACCCCACTTAATCTGCCATAATAGGAGTCATGACTGACAAGGTACGGGTGCCGTCTGTATATACTGCCATCCTATAATCAAAATATGAAAGTGATAAGGATAATTTGCTCGAAGGAAACCCCCCCCCCCAACCCGACACTTGTCTGCCAGATACCTGCGCTTTAATTTCTGCTGTTCTTTTTTTTTTTTTTTTTTTACCTTTGCCAAGGAGGTTATGGTTTTGTCGGCGTTGGTTTGTCTGTTTGCAAGATTAACTCAAAAAATTATGGACGGATTTGGATGAAAATTTCAGGAAATGTTGATACTGGCACAAGGAACAAATTATTAAATTTTGGTGGTGATCGGTGGGTGGGGGGGGGGGGCACTGATCTGCCATGTCCGGCTTTTCTTGGGAAACCTGTTATCTATCTGCCGAGCTAATCGCTACACGCACACAAGTAGGGATGGGAATCGAGAGCTAGTTCTTTTTGAGAACCGGTTCCCAGTAGCTCGATTCTTTGGAATTGTTTGCCTGCCTGCTTAACGATTCTGCTTATCGATTCCGCCTTCGTTGTGCATGCGCGATGATGTCACACGTACGCCGCATTGTTTTGGTCAGAACGTAGCCAACATGGTGTTGAGGCAGAAACGGTCTAAAAAGACGACACCAGGTCCACTTACTTGGAACACTGTCAAAGCTTCCAGGGTGGAATCCTTCCAGTATGTTCAAACATTTGTCCACAGCATGTGATTCATTTACAGGAATGTCACGTGTTTGATACACTACTTAGCGGTGCTTGTGAATGTAGCGGCAGAGTGAACACCGGTTCCGATTCCGGTGTGGGCAACAAACGTCATAACTCCTCAAATACAAGTTTCCGAAGGTAAGAAGGGAAAGGAAATGAGGTGCACAACAACGGGAGACAAGCTGAGCTGAGTCGAACCGGTTCCATGTAGTAGAAATGTGGCAATAGAGGAATTAGTAAAACTGTACACCCCCCCCACCCCCCGAACCGGGCCCGGCGTCATCTGTTCTTATTATTTGTACATACTGTACAGGGTGGGGAAGCAAAATTTACAATGAACATTTAGTTGTTTTTTCTCAGCAGGCACTACGTCAATTGTTTTGAAATCAAACATATACTGATGTCATAATCATACCTAACACTATTATCCATACCTTTTCAGAAACTTTTGCCCATATGAGTAATCAGGAAAGCAAACGTCAAAGAGTGTGTGATTTGCTGAATGCACTCGTCACACCAAAGGAGATTTCAAAAATAGTTGGAGTGTCCATAAAGACTGTTTATAACGGAAAGAAGAGAATGACTATGAGCAAAACTATTACGAGAAAGTCTGGAAGATACTATTAAAGAAGAATGGGAGAAGTTGTCACCCGAATATTTGAGGAACACTTGCGCAAGTTTCAGGAAGCGTGTGAAGGCAGTTATTGAGAAAGAAGGAGGACACATAGAATAAAAACATTTTCTATTATGGACATTTTCTTGTGGCAAATAAATTCTCCTGACTTTCAATAAACTAATTGGTCATACACTGTCTTTTAATCCCTGTCTCAAAATATTGTAAATTTTGCTTCCCCACCCTGTATATGTTATATTTTCTGTGCAGACATGGAAATATAAAAGACAGTTAATGCAAACACACCCGTTTGTACTCTTTTATTCCTTCACCCAATGAGAATCGATAAGGAATCGCATCGATAAGCAATATCGATAATGGAATTGGAATCGTTAAATTCTTAACGATTCCCATCCCTACACACAAGCAGGGGCAGAATAATAGGAGTTATAATAAAACGGCATTAATACGAGATAAAAAAATTGTCGACATTATTTAATGAATGCGTTAATAACGCATTAACTTGCCCAGCCCTAACTCTAATAAAAATTCACCATAAGTAAACAACTGACCTTCCTTGTTAAACAGCTGACAGACAAGAAGTATTCCGTTACACTGGGTTACAAAAAACTGTTTTTTTGCAAGTTGTTTAGGTTTTTTCAACTGAATTAGGACCTTTTTGCACCGCTAAATCCAAAAATGACATCTGTTTTTCTCAATCAGGTCAGGTTTTTTTGCTAATTTGATTTTGAAAAATTTTATCTTCTCACAAAATTGATTACGTTTTTGTGACTTTATCAGTTGATTTTTTATATAGTTCTCACCCAAAATAGGTTTTAAGAGAAAAAAAAAATCATTTTCTAACAGGATGTATTTATTAAGTATTACAAACTGCAGCAGAATACATCAGGCTTATTTTTGCAAGATCTTCTAGTCGAAGCCATTTCATTCACCTGTAATATTAAAAAAACAAACAATCATAAATTGGCAAAAGTAAAATCTTCAGAACTCTTTTATTGTTAGAAATATGAAAGAATTTTGTATCGTATGATGTGAAAATGCCCATAAATGGAAGCAAAAATGTTAAAAAGCCAATATGTAGCATAGTTCAGAAAGTTGACCTGATTGAGCAAAATTAATGTGATTTTTGGATTCAGCACACCAAAATGATCCTAAATCAGCTCAAAAAACTTAAACAATAAATTTGTTGTTGACCAGTGTTATCGACCCAATTCTTTGAAAACAATGACTTACGTTTGAAACATACATTCTGGTTATTCCATATATAACATTTGTGAGGGGAAAAATTCTGTTTATTTACCAAGGACTAACATAAAAGTAACTGTTTATGAAAATCAGATAGCTTTACAGGAAGCTTTTCTATATTGTAGTTGCACCTATTTCTGCCGTTCTTACCCAGAACTGTCCCATGGTGTTGATGTGTTGAGATTTCAGGAGGGCGTCGTCATCACTGTCCATCAGACTTTTCCCGTGGACTACAGCGGCATTGTTCACCAATATTGTTACATCTCCAACCTGATATTGGAAAGAGAAAAAAACGAGAACACTTTCAAAGATCATATGGTTTGTTTTTGTCCGCTTTCATGTGATTATGCAGCGCACCAGAGCTGTCAGCACAATTCCCTGCTCTTTTCAGATATTTCAGATGAAGTGTAATCTTTCTACCAGATGGGAGACTGAGCGGCTCAGCCAGTGTACATACAGAGGCAGACAGACGAGACATCACAAAGCCATTTATCACATGTTCAGCTGTGCACATGACATCTCCGTTTGTGCGAGTGGAAATATCACGCTGCGTACCTTTTCTCGAACCACCTTGGCTTGTTTGTAAACTTCTTCACGATTGGCCACGTCGCAGATGAAGTAATGACACTCTGTTCCTGAGAGACAGATCTCTTCAGCTGTCTCTTTAAGACACTTTTCTGTTCGGCCCCACAAGATAACCTAAGAAAAAAAAAGAAGAAAAAAAACGAAAATCGGTTTTAAAAGCAAACACTGTAGTCAGTATGAAACAGGAACTTCAGCAAACTGCCCACATGTAAATCTAGTGTAGGTACTAGGTTGCACTGTTTGTGGAAATGTGAAAAAAATTCAGTTGTTCTCAATGGCGTGCACAGACTTTTTGAAGGACAAGGGCGAAAAGAAAAAAAAAAAGGGCAAATACAGCGCATCTCACCACTGAAGAGGACACTTTAGCGCGTTTTGGCTCCCATGAAGGCACTTTAGCACGCATTTTGAGTCCCAAGAGGGCACTTACTCTCCCAAGAGTGCATGTACTGGCACGTTAGCATGCATTTTGGCTCCCAAGAAGGCACTTTAGCACACATTTTGGGTCCCAAGAGTCCACTTTAGCATGCGTTTTGGCTCCCAAGAAGGCACTTTAGCATGCATGTTGGATCCCAAGAGTCCACTTTAGCATGAGTTTTGGCTCCCAAGAGGGCACTTTAGCATGCATTTTGGCTCCCAAAAGGGTACTAGCATGCATTTTGGCTCCCAAGAGGGTACTTTAGCATGCGTTTTGGCTCCCATGAGGGCACTTTAGCATGCATTTTGGCTCCCAAGAGGGCACTTTAGCACGCATTTTGGCTCCCACAAGGGCACTTCAGCACATGTTTTGACTCCCAAGAAGGCACTTTAGCACGCGTTTTGGCTCCCAAGAGGGTACTTTAGCATGCATTTTGGGTCCCAAGAAGGCACTTTAGCATACATTTTAGCTCCCAATAAGGCACTTTAGCACGTATTTTAGGTCCCAAGAAGGCACTTTAGCACGCATTTTGGGTCCCAAGAAGGCACTTTAGCACGCATTTTGGGTCCCAAGAGCCCACTTTAGCATGGGTTTTGGCTCCCAGGGGGGAATTCAGCACGTTTTGACTCCCAAGAAGGCAATTTAGCACACATTTTGGCTCCCAAGGAGGCACTTTAGCACGCATTTTGGCTCCCAAGAGTCCACTTGAGCATGCATTTTGGCTCCCTAGAGGACACTTTAGCACGTTTTGACTCCCAAGAAGGCACTTTAGCATGCATTTTGGGTCCCTAGAGGGCACTTTAGTACATGTTTTGACTCCCAAGTAGGCACTTTAGCACGCATTTTGGCTCCCAAGAGGGTACTTTAGCATGCATTTTGACTCCCAAGGAGGCACTTTAGCATGCGTTTTGGCTCCCAATATGGCACAAGCATGCGTTTTGGCTCTCAAAAGGGTACTAGCAGACATTTTGGCTCCCAAGAGGGCACTTTAGCCCATGTTTTTCAACAATTGTGCACACCACTGGTTGTTCTGGAGGCAGTATGCTTAAGTATGAGTACAGCAATAAGTCAACAGGTACCAGTAAACCCACTTTTATGTCTGCTAGGGAAGGTCCCTGCTTTCCTAAAAGAAAATGAGGATGTGATTCTGTCACTTTTCATGCAAGCAAGGAAAGCCATAATGGTCAAATGGGTTGGAGAAGACCCCCCCCACTTCCATTGCTATGTGGAAATCCCTGATCTCAGAAGTTGTGATACTGGTAAAACTAGAACACTATATTTATAAAAGGACTCATATTTTCCTGCAGAAATGGAGGAAGCCACTGGAACTTTTGGGAGTGCAGTATAATTTGGACTTAAATCCATAGCATGATGTTGTTTTGCTTTCTCTGCTTGTCTTTATTTTCACTTTGATTGTAAGGAAATAACATTCTTGATTCACATTCTTATGTGTTTTATCTTACAACACGATATGAGCTTTTATGCAAACATTATGTACTACCTACTAGTGATGTTGCACAAGCATATATTACATAAACCAGTCTTGTGGCATCATTGTAATTTAAATTTTTATTGACTGTTTTTTTGTGTTTGTTTGTTTATTGTTTGTAAAGTTGTCATAAAACTTGAAAAAACAGAAATTAAAAAAAAAACCAAAAAGCTAAACA
Source organism: Sphaeramia orbicularis (assembly GCF_902148855.1). NCBI lineage: Eukaryota > Metazoa > Chordata > Actinopteri > Kurtiformes > Apogonidae > Sphaeramia > Sphaeramia orbicularis. Next base: position 56,364,437 of record NC_043961.1, read on the forward strand.
CTGTAGAGAAACATTCTGAATTGAACTCTGACAAGAAGCAAGTTCAACCAAACTGCACTTTTCATAATCATTAACAAAATATTTGTGGATGTTTTGCGCAACTTTTTCTGGCACTGAAACCTGGTAGAACTACGGACAACTTGGAGAAGCAATGTTCTTTTCATTCAGAGAACAGAGAGGGCATTTTTACTCTAGCAAATAGTTTTCGAGCAAGATTAAAGGCTTGGGGGTTGCTGTGTGAATGAATTGTCTCTTCATCCACCCGGAGACTAAATGAAACCCGGTCATTTGAGCAGGGAACATGAGGTTGGATAGAGGTGGGGGACTAGCGATTGGGCAATTAGATCTGTCAGTCTTTGGGGTCAGGGAAAGGTAATGAAATCAGGGGGTGAGCCCTCCTCATCTCTCAAACACAAATTCTCAAAGAGATTACACGGCCTGTTGGGCAGATGAGCCCCGTCATTTCTGGTCAGGGAGTCTGAAAACAGTGCGTGTGTGAAGTGCTGAGGACGCCAGTGTGGGATTTGGCCGCTTGCCCGTGACCAAGGTTAATATTTGAGCAAAAAGTCCTGTGGAAAGTGATCTTGTGTATCTGAGAGACAGAGAGACTATGTGTATGTGTGCTTATACACACAAAGGGGAGCGTGTCGGTCTGTTAGCCCATGGACCAGACTGTCAGCCTGAATGTATTATACCCATGTTTGTGTAAACATCCATCCAGTCAGTAGGAGGATGGATTTGCATTTGCATTGATTTACGAATCGTAGACAAGCTGGGGTTAAAAACGACATAAAAGAAATGTGAAATTACAGGAACGACAGCCTCGAACACGGTGTACTCGAAACTCATTTTCCAAATTAAAGATTCAAACTTGAAGAAAACACAAGAATATATTCAGTGCAAACATAAGCAGATGGCGTTGGGTATGTTGCTGAGCTGGTACTTTTTTTTTTTTTTTTTTTTTTTAAATAATCCTTTTATTAGGACACATTTTCAATATACATATCCTCTCAGCACAGGTATGAGCATGTCCAATTTTCCAGTTTAACAAAAAAAACAAAAAAAAACAACTAACAACAAACAAAACCTTAAACTAAAAAAAAAAAAGAAAAGAGAGAGAGAGAGAAAAGTACTCCCCCACCCACATATGTCCACATTCACTTAGTTACAAGTGTTATAGCTTGTAGAAGCCAATAATGTAATAACAACCAATAACGTAACAACGGCCGATAACACTGGTCTACAATTTTTTAGAAATGATTTGCTTCAGAGATTAAATGTGCTAAATGTTACATATTTTAATAAGATTAATTGGGAAATAAATGACAAAAGTGCTGGTTTGCTGATGTTTTCAAGGTATATGATTAAGTGTTATTACACATATATATTGGTTTATGTACATTTATATAATAGTTTTATAAATGTTCCACTAAATAGAACCTGTAAAGTGAAAGTATTCTAATGTGCAGACAGTGTTTTGAAGTAGATCTTGTAGCTCTGAGACAAATATTCCTTTTTGAGTCAAACCCATTCTCTCGTTAATTCTTGAATTTCACATTTTGACCCAAGGCTGTATCTTGGAAAGTTCAGCCAACCAGCATTTTTGACTTGATTTTTCTTTATCAATGACTCTTGTGGTAAAATTTCATTACTTTTATTCTGGAAGCATTTTCCTTGTAGACCAGTATAACATAATAAATTTGCCATTTTTAAAATGTAATAGGCCAATAACGTAATATCTGGCCAATAACGTAATAAAAGTCCTGAACCGATAACATAATAGCTTTTGGCCAATAACGTTATAACTTATTACAGTATTGGCTCAGTTATTAAATTTGCAAATAATTTTTTTTTACTAGGCCAATAACGTAATAACCAGCCAATAAGTTATAACGTTATTGGCCAAAAGTTATTACGTTATCAGTTCAGGACTTTTATTACGTTATTGGCCAGATATTACGTTACTGGCCTATTACATTTTAAAAATGGCAAAATTTATTACGTTATTGGCCGTTAGTATGTTATCGGCTGTTATTACATTGTTGGCTTCTACATAGCTGTTCTATTCTGTTATGTTTTCTATAGATCAGTGTTTTTTAACTTTGGGGTTGGAACCCCATATGGGGTCGCCTGGAATTTGTCGTAATTGATAAAAATAATTTTTAAAAAAATTACTCATAAAAAATAGATGGTGAGTTGAGAGAGGTTCACGATATGTAAAAGACATGACAAACTGTGAGTCTGAAACTGAAGCTCTGTGGTTCTGTTTATCTGTCAAATGTTCATTGTGGTCAGTTTCAGATGCTGCAGCTCTTTCATAATTCATAGTTTAAGTTCTTGTTTGTTCAGTATTAATTGTCAGCCTTGTAAATCCAAGCTGGACTGACTGTACATATCCTGACCAAGGAAAATCAAATTCTCTTTTAGTGCAGTAATCTACACCTGGCTTTACTGCCTCCGTCCATAATAATATATGTTATATAGACTAAATGCTGTCTAAAATTAACGTTTATATGCAACATAGTATAGCAAACTATTACATGATCAAAAACAAATTAATTTTAGCAAGAAAAAAAGTCTCTGTTTTGAAAGTCCTGGGGTCGGCAGAAATTTGTGATGTTAAAATGGGGTCATGAGTAAAAAAAAGGCTGGGAACCACTGCTATAGATGTTTTATCAAAGTAAGAGAGGAAAGGCTTCCATGTAATGTAAAATTTCTCAGTTTCATTTCATTTATTAAATTCCCCATTAGCAACTGAAACATCAGTTGATCCTCTGAGAGAAAATTTGATCTTTTCCAATTTCAAGAAAGACATTAGCCTACATCCATGAACCTGTGCATTTTAACACCCATGGGAATCTAATCTGTCGTTTAGCCGCAATAGAACAGTGTCATTCATTTCATTTTTTATATACTTTCCTTTCTTTCTTTCTTTAGGATCCCCATTAGCTGTACCATAGCTGCAGTTATTCTTCCTGGGGTCCTTACAATAATCTTTACAACTTGTTAATGCAATTAACATACAATATAATCATACAAAACAATTTTCACATACTACATAACATACCAAACAAATAAACAACAGACAAAAATACAGACACAACAGCTCCTTTGGGTCAGTAGCGGTATAGTATATACAGTACATATATTCAATTAACCCAGGTATCAATCATTTATGGTCAACAGATGTTTTATAACGGATTTCTTAAGTTTCATTTTACAGTTTTCTTGTGTGATGTGTTCCGGTAGTTTGTTCCATTCTTGCACAGCTCTGTATATTACCATTCTTTTCATTGCATTTGTTTTTGAATTGGGTAGTGTAAAATTACCTCTGGTTGTCTGCCTGGTTGCATAGCTATGTCCATCTGAACTAAAACAAACATTTTTGTACAAGATGGATGTTTTTTTTTTTGTTCTAATAATATTTCTAAAGATACAGTGAAGGCAACATTTCTAAAGATATACTGCACCAAACCAAGGTTATTATCGTTAACGAAATGACAAAAACTAAAAGTGAAAAAACATTTTCGTTAACTGAAATAAATAAAAACTAGAATTAAATGAAAAAAACGATAACTAACTGAAACTGTATCATGTGCTTAAAAAACTAACTAAAACGTATTAAAATGATGTATAAAATTCCCTTAGTTTTCGTGTTTGTTAATGTTGATATAGGATAGAACATGTGAAAATTTCATCTAAGATTAGCGGTATAAGAGAGGTATAGAAGTCGGGAGGTGAACGGTGAAAGTATGGAAAGATTCAGTTTCGTTTTCACGTAAGTAACGTTGTGTTATCGTTAATGAAAATGAATGAAATGATGAAAACTAAAGTGAAAAAACATTTTCGTTAACTGAAATAAAAACTAGAATTCAATGAAAAAAACGATAACTGAAACCATATCGTGTGCTTAAAAAACTAAAACATATAAAAAATTATGTATAAAATTGCCTTAGTTTTTGTGTTTGTCAATGTTGATATAGGATAGAACATGTGAAAATTTCGTTTAAGATTAGCGGTGTAAGAGAGGTACAGAAGTCGGGAGGAGAACGGTGAAAGTATGGAAAGATTTAGTTTCGTTTTCACGTAAGTAACGTTGTGTTATTGTTAATGAAAACGAACGAATGACAAAAACTAAAAATGAAAAAACATTTTCGTTAACTGAAATAAATAAAAACCAGAATTAAATGAAAAAAATGACAACTAACTGAAACCATATCGTGTGCTTAAAAAACAACTAAAACATATAAAAATTATGTATAAAATTGCCTTAGTTTTTGTGTTTGTCAATGTTGATACAGGATAGAACATGTGAAAATTTCGTTTAAGATTAGCGGTATAAGAGAGGTACAGAAGTCAGGAGGAGAACGGTGAAAGTATGGAAAGATTCAATTTCGTTTTCACGTAAGTAATGTTGTGTTGTCGTTAATGAAAATGAACGAAATGACGAAAACTTAAAGTGAAAAAAACATTTTCGTTAAATGAAATAAATAAAAATGAGAATTAAATGAAAAGAAAATCGATAACTAACTGAAACTACCGTGTGCTTAAAAAAACTAACTAAAACATAAAAATTATGTATAAAATTGCCTTCGTTTTCGTGTTTGTCAATGTTGATACAGGATAGAACATGTTAAAATTTCGTTTAAGATTAGCGGTATAAGAGAGGTATAGAAGTCGGGAGGCGAACGGTGAAAGTATGGAAAGATTTAGTTTTGTTTTGACGTAAGTGACGTTGTGTATGGATCACCCCCCCACCACCACCACCAAAAAAACCTTCTATAGGGAATTTCTACATCGCACTGTACATATGTTTGTGTCTCTGCTCAGTCAGAGCCGCCCTAACCCCACCCCCAAATAAAGTGTCCAGGGTTACCTCACTAATTTCTTTGAATAAGATGGCGAAGAAGATAAAATATACGAAAAAACTTAAACAAATACTAAAACTAAACTAAACTGAACTAAAACTAAGCATCCAGAAAAAAACGACAACTAATAAAAACAAGCAAACCTGCTCTAAAAAGGAATTAAAACTAACTGAAATAGAGAAAAAAAAGTCAAAACTAAATAAAACTAAACTATAATTAAAAATCCAAAACTATTAGAACCTTGCACCAAACTACTCTTCAGCTTTTCTTATAATACAGTAAATGAATACAGAACTGCCCCATAGTAACTGCAGTACCTTACATTTATGTGCTTATTTCTGTGTTTATTTACCACGTGGTACTTTCTTGTTTTGTTTCATATAAGAAAGCAGCTTCAAATGCGTCGTACTGGTGCAGGGCATGCATTTGTTTGACCGTACACATGTGTTACATTTGTATTTTGCTCTATCATGTTCAGATTTTGTGTTATGCCTTTGTGTGAACAATATTAAAGACTAGTAGCTGGTGAGCTGAATTAATCTACATAATAAAACTGAACTTTGATCAGTGACAAACTGAGCTTTAATTAAGCATACATCACAACAAATTCTCCCAGCGGCAGCCCCTCTGTGGTTTAAGTACAGAACTTAGTCACTTCAGTAATAACAGCATAAGCAAACCCAACGCAGACAGTTTAATGCTGTAAAGCTTAGGGGTATCAAAGACTACAGACTGGGAGAGCTTTTTTTTTTTTTTTTTTTTTTTTTTTATATTTTTATCGAACTTTGAGCACTAACGATTTGGCTTTCTCTGTGACTGGCCCTTGTTTGAGCTGCTTTTGATTGGGGGGGGGGTTTGTTTGCTTCATTTGCAAGCCCATTTGAGTAATCAGTGAAGGCAGACAGGTCTTGATAAATAACTGAAAGCTTTTAATAGGATTTGAGCCTTACAAACAAAGCTGACAGCTCTCATTAAAAGTCAGCACTCAAACTGTGCTCTCCTGCTAAAATGTTATTTAATTCATTAGGTTTATCACCCCGTCACAACACACAGGACCCTCAGAACAAACAAGCACTGGCCAAATTGCTATCTGGATAAAAAAAACAGTAAGAAAACAGTTTTTAATTGACCTTATACAATCCCCCCTTTTGTTGTCAGTGATAAACCGGTGATTGCTCTAACTAGGCATGCCTAACAAGATTTAACATCAACACACGCTCTTCGTAAAGGCTCTTTAATCAACAAATTAATGTTGCAAAGCTTGAAACAAGACCTAAGGAGAAGGGTGAGGGAGAGGGAGCGCTAGATGCCACTCAATACAGGCTGAGGTGTACGTCTCCATGTCCCCAGTAGCTCTAGCTGAATTACAGTGATACTTTATCTCTCATGTCTGAATGTATGGGTGGGTATAAACCCTCCTTTTCACACCCATTGTATGGGCCAGCAGAGAGGCAGCACACAGAGGGGGCAGCAGGAGTTCAGGAGGCAGTCGCCTGCCGCTGTCTAATTACTGCGGAGACAGCAAGGTCAGTTGCAGGGCAATACCCAGCTGGGAACGGTGTGCTTCCCGCCTCCAGCACAACAGACACACACACCGACCCAAACCTGTTGTCACTGCTTCGCTTTTGGTTCATCTTTCTTGCAGTGAGCTATTTGAAAATGCGAACAACAGCATTAACCCTTTCATGCATGAATTATGAGAACCTGAGTCGAGTTTTTTTTTTTTTTTTCCTGAGTGTTTTTGTCTTTAGGCATGGAAAAAAAACAATGCGATTGATTTTTTTTTTTTTTTTTTTTAAGAACCTGTTTTTCATTTAGTTAGAAAAACATCCACTCAGCTGGACACCATGCATTTAATTTTTGAAGCAAAGAAACAAGTATTTAAAGCCCATCATCAGAGAGTCATATACTGTGTGAAAACCATTCATTCATTTTTTGTTTATTTCGAGCATTTACAGAATACATGCAAATTCAAAATTCCAGAATCATTCATCTACACTCGAAAAGGAGTGGGAAGAAGAAAAACTATGAAACAAAAACATTTTTCATGCTGCTAATCTTATGTTTTCTCACATTTTAACATAGTCTAATACTAGTTATTACTAACTTCATGGAGATAATATGCAAAAAAAAACCCAACTTTTTGATTAAGAAAACTGTTAATTACAGTCTAATAATAATTAGCAACTGATTGAAAGCATGTTACTGCAGATCAAGTTTATCAAGAACAGCAAAATTACAGTAATGGTATGAATTGCAGTGGATGGGATGATGCATAAGTGTCCACTGTGTCGGCTGATATAATAATAATAATAATAATAATAATGATAATAATAATAATAATAATAATAATAATAATAATAATAATAATAATAATAATAATAAAAATAAGTTGCATTTATAAAACACTTATCATTCAGCAGAATCTCAAAGTGCTACAGAAAGAAGATATGGAACTAAAACAACAAAACCTATGAATATACAAGAGAACAGCTGTAGAATAACTGTCCACTGTAGTAACCAGTATGCATGAAAGGGTTAAAGGAAAAAAAAAAACAACTTTCCATAGGAGTTTAGATGAAAAAAAAAGACTTAGCTTTGAAGAAATATTCTGTTTTCAGACGTCAGCTCTTTATTAGGCTTCGTTGGATAGATGCGGGTCTACGCTCTGAACTTGGGCGCCAATTTCTACGTGTTTTTTACTGTTTTTTATTTATTTATTTTTTTTAGACCTTCAGCGAGCAACCATTCCCCTTTGACAGCACCCAGTAAGACCTGCCCCCCCCCCCCAACTCAGACCCTGTAGCTCCATATCATCTGATTCTTTCATCAGCGCTGTAGTCTTACTCATACCATGAAAAACACTGAAGCCTGAGCGGAGGGAAAAGGAAATACCAGCTGCCAATCACAAAGGGGCTCAAACTGGGGTGAGCACAAGTTCATAGAGGTTAGCCCTATTCATAATTACCGTCCTATTTCCTTTTAGCATCTCTTTAGGCAGGGAGTAATTGTCATACACATTACCACAGGTGTTGTTTTCAAAGCCTTCACACCTTGATAATACCCAACAATGGGGTGTTGAAAAGCATGGTGACATCCTTTGTTGTGCAGCTGCAAAGTAAAGCTTTTAAAACCCACTGGTTTCTTCTTGCTCATTCCCCTAGGAGATGGTATTGAAAGAAAGAGGGAGGCAGTTAGTGTTTCATTGAGCTTTTAGCAATGTTTTCAAGCTGCTAAAATTGCGCCTTAAGAGAGCATCTGAGATGTGAAGCCCCGTGTCACACATGTACAGATAATTACAACCTGCCGCTTTCAGCTGGGCTGCTCAGAGCGTTCTACCAGGGAAATTACCACCATTTTCTTTCCATGTGTAATGATGACTTCCATCTGAGGTGATCAAAAATAGAGCGCCTCTGTATTAACACATCACAGCTAAAAGGACACCGGCGGCTCATTAGCCACTCAGCTGTGTAATGTGTAATGTTCACCCACTGGATTGGAAGAAAAAAAAAAAAACACTGCAGGAAATGATGCTGGATTTAGAGGTCAGCCTGACCTGCGGTGATGAAGACGCATCTTTGTAACCGCTGGTGCATTTCAGGGCCAAAGTGTCGGCTTCTTGTTAGTGGGTGAGAGATGAAGAAGGTGGGAGGGGTAGGGGTAGGGGTAGGGGAGGAGTCGGCTTACATAACAGACTGGACTGGATTGGCTGCTTTTAAATTGATCACAGTGAATATTGATCTCGAACTGAGGGTTTGCTTCCATTACCTGCTAATGAGTGATGTAGTTGAGTTACTTTAGGATTCATTCTACAAAAGAAAGAAGTAAGGATCATTCACAAGGCAGGTTCCACAGATCACACAAATTAGGGCTGCTCGATTATAGAAAAAAAAAAAATCACGATTATTTTAGCAATAATTGAAATCACGATTATTAAAAACGATTATTTGTCAACCTTAAAGTTTATTTTTTTTCTAGCAAAACAATGTAAGATATACTCTTTAAATATAAATAAAGCTTTTAACCATTAAAACAAAGTATGTTCACTTTTGTACGAAACAAAAAAATCTTTGAATGCAAATAAGTGTACTGTAAATTCAAGTATGTTTCCTCTTGTAAACAAATAGTGCACTGGAATTAAACTGCTCTAGACTTGCCATAGAACTGGAGCAATAAAAAAAAAAAAAAAACTCACATAAAGTGCAAATTATAAATTCAAGTATGTTCAATGTTGTACGAAACATAGTAAATTCAGTGGCGTGCCATGAGGTTTCAGTTAGGTTAATACGGGAGTTGCAGCGTAAAGAGATTCGGAGACTGAAGATTGCATTGCGGACAAAGTTTTTTTTATGTGTTTTAGTTTTTCATAAGATTATGATAAAGGTGGCGGTGGTTAAACTTTAGATGGTTAAAAAGGTTTGCTGTGTTAGCGGTCGGTGCGGACACAAGTACGAAACACTTTTTGCACGTAATGGGTTTTTGCTCTTTGTCTTCTTCATCAAACCCAAAGTGATTCCATACAATTGAATTTGACTCGCCTTTTTTGTTTACCAAGCACTTCTGCTGCGATTCTCCTGCTATTTTTCCAGACCGCTAGGTACAACTTTCCTCTTGGGGTGGACCTGCCGGCTAGCTGGTAGCTGTAGCTTAGAGGGGTGCGGGGCAGAGCAGCTCATGGTAGCTTGCGTGCGCGTGAATTAAAACGACTCAAAATCAATAATCGTTTTTTCTCGATTACATAATTTTTGTAATCGTTGCGTGTAATAATCGAAATCGGAATTGAATTTCGATTAATTGCACAGCCCTAAGTTGAGTTACTTTAGGATTCATTCTACAAAAGAAAGCAGTCAGGATCATTCACAAGGCAGGTTCCACAGATCACACGAATGCATTATTTTTACAGTCAAAGATACTCAAACTCAAAGACATCATCGAACTACAAACAACACAAATCATATTCAAAGCCAAAAACAATCTACTACCAGCAAACATACAGAAATTATTCACTGAAAGGGAAGGGAGTTATAATTGAAGGGGTAGATTTAATTTCAAAATTCAGAGGGTGTGCACTACTAGGAAAACTTTTAGCATATGTGTGTGTGGTGTTAAAGTATGGAATAGATTGAGGGAGGAGCACAAGGAATGTTCAAACATAAGACAATTCAAAAACACTTATAAGAACAGGTTTTTCACAAGATATAGGGAAGAGGGTTATTAATTGTCACGATATGTTCACTGTTGTTTATGTATATATTTCCTTCTTTGAGTTAGTTATTATTTGTTTATTTATTCGCTAGCACAACTAAGAAAGGCATTGGTAAAAGATTATATGTGTATTTGTATGTGTGTATATGTATAAATGTATATATGTGTATATGGATGAATGAGTGTGTGTGTATGTGTGTTTGTGTGTGTGTGAATAGATATATAAATTAGGGCTGGGCAAGTAAACGCGTTATTACCGCGTTAACGCATTCATTAAATAACGCTGACAATTTTTTTATCTCACGTTAACGCCGTTTTATTATTGTTCTGCCTTTCAAGCAAGTTAGTTGATTTATACATACGGACTCTTATTTTGAAACTCATGCTTTTATTTTGGCGGTCCACACGCCGGTGCTGTGTGGCTGAGAGGAGAAAAGAGCGAACTTTACAAGTAATACTGAATCAAACTTTGTGCAACTCCTGCAGTTCAACACCTCTATGTATCAATCATTCTGTTGTTTACTAAATAATTTCACATGCAAACGTGCCGTTAGGAACATGTTTATGACGTTATTTTGGATGTGTTTATTACAATGTGTTATTAACATGTTTAAGCTAATTCATTTATGCTAGCAGTCGGAGATGGATTGCTAATTCTTTATGCAGGCTCATGTTAGGTTTATGTAAATTCATTGGTTGTGTTTATGTATAATATACCAGCCTTTGAACTAACCTTTACTTATTTACGATGTGAATGTTGTATTAGCAGTCATTTTATCTCGATGCTAACTTGAATGGGAAAATCCATAGACACGCTAACGATTAGCATTTACATCTTAATTTAAGATTTACAACGTCTTTTTATCCAGCAACAAAGGTTCACATCAGAGATATTTGATACTATTCATTCTTACAACAACTGAACATAAAATACTCACAGGCAAACGTTTTTGGGGCCATACAAACAGAGTGAAAGAAACGTGTCTTTTAGTTCCTTCTTATGTCCGAACTGGCTACGGGAACACCGCAAGGACAAAACATACGTTAGTGCAACTTATTCTGACCACTTCAGGGCCCCTTTTGCTTGCTTTGAACAACTGAACATCACATATTATTGGGCTTATTAGTATTAGTACTGATTAGTGGGCTTAAGACTCCTGTCAATCACTCACAACTGTAAATACACTGGTGGGGACATAAACGTGTAAAAGTAGTGGTTTTTTACATGGACATTTTCATTTTAAATGTCTTCAGATGGTGGGGGTGAGAAGGACTCAGATGTTTGGAAGCACTGACATGTGGAATTATTTTTATCACCGGAGTACTTCCAGTCTGGAATATCACTGAAAGGCAATACACGCTGTTGATGCCCCCCCCCAACATCAACTATGTGATTAATCGTGATTAATTGCAGAAATCCACGCGATTAATTGCGATTAAAAATTTTAATCGCTGCCCAGCACTAATATAAATATAGAAGAGTAATGTAAAAGGAAGAGGGACATACATTATTAATAATATTGTAGGGAGAGGGGGTGGGATTAAATAAGTTATACTTCTTCCCACCTCTTTTCGGGTGAATGTAAATGGAATTATTGTGCTTTTCTTCTGACTAAGATTGTTATGATTCTTGATATTTGTATTATTATGTATGTTTAGCATGTGCATATATGTTAAATTTCATTGCATGTTTGGAATGAATTACTAAATCACTAAATCATTCCCTTTAAATGATAGTAAAGACTTTTTTTTTTTAGGTTTTCAGCAGGTTTAAGGGAAGATTTTATAAGATCTGTGAAGACTATTGTGAACACAGTTTAAGAGCTATAGAGGGTATGCATATATGTCACTTCCCCCCCAGGCTGAGTGGCAAAAACCAACCTGCTCAACATGATGGAGTATAGCAGTAAACACAGCCAGACCGGGAAAATGTGAAATATGAAATTAAATAAATTAAGGACAGCTGGACTGGACATGGATCTGTATGAGCTACCAAAGAACAAGTGGTCCACAAACACTGACATGTGGACACAAATGGAGGATCCTGACCTGATCCAGGGTGGAGGGGATCATCGCTATTTTTACCTGAAACAAATATACATGGTTTCATCATGACTGACAACCAGGGTCCAAAACTAGGGCCCAGAACCAGCTGATCCAAAGTGCATTTACAGTAGACCATGTACGGAGCCCAGTGAATATATGCATGATCTACTGGGACTGAGGAGATTTACTGAGTCTAGTTCAGATCCAGTACTTTATCCAACACAGATACTACTGCTGTGGACCAACAGGGACTTTATTCTTGTAATATTATGGCTTTATTGTCGGAATATGACGGATTTAATCTCATAAACGAATGACAGTTTTGTTAAATTATGAGGTTTTTTTTTTTTTATAACTACGACTTCATTCTCATAACATTGTGATTCTTTTTGTATTCGACTTTATTCTCATAAAATTACAGGTTTTATATCGATATTTTATGACTTTATTCTCGTACTGAGAAGCGTTTTTATTTTCTTATGTGGCCCTAATACTCCGTCGTAGCTTTATTCTCCAGTTCCCCCGTATTTGAAAAACTAGGTTTGCCTCAGTTTCAGTTAGTTTATAAATCATGTAGGAGCACAAGGTTCAGAATCACAAAATGAAGACAAAAACCATGAAAGATCTGATCATGAAACCAAGAGCTGCACTAAGAAGGAACGTTAGCCAAAACAATACGTAATCTAAGGTATGATTTGACCCAAAAATACAGCATAAATTAATGTCAGCTGACACCAAACAGGATCCACAGATCTAGGTTTGGTTTCCTGGATTTGTGGATCCATCTCCTTCTCTTTTCTTTGTCTTTCGGTGTCTGTAAAACGATAGATCCCACTGCTTTTCAAACCTGTTCATACAATCAATCTCACAACAGCTCTTCCCCATTTTTATTAAATATTGTTCTTCAGTTTAGACAGTATTGAAGCCAACGCTGTCACTCATCTCCCTCTTTCTGACACTCAGTGGGCGGAACCGCAGTGACGTCTGCTAGCGGTGACATCACGTGCATACCCTCTATACCACAGGTGTCAAACATGCGGCCCGGGGGCCAAATCAGGCCCGCCAAAGGGTCCAGTGTGGCCCGTGGGATGAATTTGTGAAATGTAAACATTACATAGATACTACTTCAAGATATTAGATTAGAAGATTACAAGATATTAATCATTTTAGTTCAGGTTCCACATACAGACCAATGTAATCTTCAGTGGGTCGGATCAGTAAAATACCATCATAATAACCGATAAATACTCACAAATCCAATTTTTTTCCTTTGTTAATTGTAAACATTTTCATGTCATTTTACTGTATTTAGACTAAAACAACTAGCATTTCAGAAAAACGCAAAAAAAAAAACAAAAAAAACTGAACAAATATGAACATTTTGAAATGTCTGAAGTGTAATTTTACCAATATTCTGTCTGTTATTAAATGTTTCGTGTATTTGTTGAGCCACTGCGATCTGTAATTTAATGTGTAAATGATAAACTGAGACATAACATTGTTAAAATTACACTTCGTTTTCTTAAGAAATTTCAGTTTGTTCATATTATTCACATTGTTTTAAAGGATAGTTGGTAGATGTAAACATTTTCATTGCATAATTTTACTTTTTTTGCTCTAAAAAATAGAGGAAAGTTTGAAGTTGACATTATTTATATATTATGATTTTATTTGACTGGTCCGGCCCACTGCAAATTAAATTTGGCTTAATGTGGCCCCTGAACTAAAATGAGTTTGACACCCCTGCTCTATACCATGTCCAGGGCACTGGGGCCAGACTTCGGTGAAATTCTCCATGTAAATCCAGACCATAGAAGTTATTTGGTCATGGTCTGACTTTTCAATGCAAATCTAATGCTGATATACACAGATTTAGTTACTGGAATTTAGTCATGCATGATGTTGGAGGCTTCAAAATCAACAGATTAAACCAGGCCCTAAATCTGATCACTTCTCAGAGTGATCCCCATTGTCAGTGGAATCAACCTGGTTAAATAAAGGTTAAAAGAAAAAGTCCTGTCAAAAGTCCTAGTAAATCATTTTCACACCTTTCTTTTATAAGGTCAAAAGAGCAAAACAATGCGCACATCTGCCTTGACGTTCTGGTAAATAATGGTGACTCCATACCTTCACAGTCTGGCAAGAGAATGTCAAACATGACCTATTACCTCATTAAAGAAGACTTATCTTGTAAGTTCATATTTCAGTTTTTTGGATTATGTGAGAATTGCCTCTTTCCAAAGAGATTAATCGTCCATAATGAAATGTGTTCTTCTAACCCCTTTTTGTTTTGTTTATACTCCATAAAAAGGCATCCCACACACCCGTGCTATGCTTGAAAACAAAACCTAATCTAGCTTTTATTAAAAGCATTATGGAGCCTCTTTTGTTGTTTTGTGATACGCTGGCACAGTTCACAACAGTGCAGAGACTGTTAAAAAAAAACTGTAAGGAACTACAACAGGGTAATAGCAGGGCTGTTATTATGTGGATGGGCTTTGAAGCAGCTTCAGTGTGGCTTCATACTCACACAAAACCCACCTCCCCTACCAAACAAACTACACACACACACACACACACACACACACAGAGTCAGAGCCTTTATCACAGCTTAAATCTTACCGATAATACACTTTCTGGACATGTCAGTCATAGCTGAATCACCCCCAGATCTGTGCTGAATGAATGTCAGCCCACAACTGCACTTAATCACATCAAATCAGACATAAACGGTGTCTGGAGCTGCCCTCTGCTTGACCCATGCTGTTGTGCAATAGTTGAACTAAAATTGAGGGCAGTGTCTCCAGTCTCACTGGACCAACTAGGCTACTTAAAGGTCATGATCTGTGCTTTCATACAACAGTGGAACAACAATACACTTGGGGGGGAAGGTAGAAAATAGTGAGTGACCAAGCTACCTGTGAGCTCAAAGGGGGGAGGGGCGAGGGGCTCAGGCTGCCTTAACCATAACTGGATATAAAGTCGACTGTTGTGGAAATGTTCAACTGATAACCCACACACAAAGAGGAGGAGAGAAAGTTAGAGTTAAAATAAATAAATGCATTTATTGAGAAGTCAATCACAGAGAAACTCTGTAAGTGAAGTCTGATTAACCATGAAAATATTAAAGATTATATAGACCAACTAGAAGCACTCGGAGAGCGCAGACCTCCGCCAAGGCTGATCAGTGCCCCCCCCCCCCCCCCCCCCCCGTGGGCCCCCCCATGCCAAGGAGGTTATGTTTTTGCCAGGGTTTGATTGTCTGTCTGTTTGTTTGTTTGTCTGTCCGTTAGTGTGCAACATAACTCAAAAAGTTATGGACAGATTTTGATGAAATTTTCTGGTCTGCGCCCCCCCCATGGCCCCCCCACCCCCGATCACCACCAAAATTTAATCATTTCTTCCTTATCCCATTTCCAACAAACCCTGAAAATTTCATCAAAATCTGTCCATAACTTTTTGAGTTATGTTACCTGCTTGTCTGAACAAAAGAAAAAAAAGAAAAGTCTAATTATAAAGTAGATCTGTATCCATGCACCATGTCTAGGTCTACTTTATAATTATACTTTTCTTTTCTGTTCAGACAAGCAGGTAACATCTAAAAACTACACCTTGTCTGAACAAAAGAAAAAAGAAAAGTATAATTTAGAGCTGCAACCGATTAATCGACTCAAAGTGATCCAAAAAAAAAATCATTCAACCACAAATTCTCCTGAATCAAAGCTTTGTTTCCTTCATTTCTCTGCTGTTAAACATTGGTTCCACTGTTGTGTTTCACATGGACGCTTATCATGACGCACAAAGAAGATTCCATTCAGGAAAACTGCAATAGAATATCTCCCTTCAATCAATTCGAGTCGATTAATCAAATCTGGAATTTTTGCATTGGCTTCAAGCACCTAGTCGATTAATCGGTTGCAGCTCTAGTATAATTACATTAACAGAAGACAAAATGATCATTAGCCTTAGGTCGACTTTATCTACCTTTATTTAACCAGGTTGATTCCACTGAGATGGGGGATCTGTCTTAAAAGTGATCAGATTTAGAGCCTGGTTTAATCTGTTGATTCTGAAGCCTGCGACATCATGTACGACTAAATTCCAATAATGAAATCTGTGGATTACAGCATTATATTCGCATTGAAAAGTCAGACCATGAGCAAACAACTTCTATGACCCGTTGCTGGTTTGGGTTTACATATAGAATTTCACCAAAGTCTGGCCCCAATGCCCTGGACATGGTATAGGTTTTAAACTGTTTTCACAATAGCCTTGACAGATCTTATAAAATCTTCCCTTTAACCTGTTCAACACCTGGAAAAAAACTCCCTTTTAATATCATTTAAAGGAAATCCTAAAGCAACCCAACTACATCACTCATTATATTAAACCCAACCCAGATAGCAAAATCAGTATGGCTTAAATCCGGCCCAAAACTGGCATGCCATTTTGGCAAAGTTCTGGGCGGATGTATGGGCCCTAAATCTAACCAGAAGGAAGTCAAAATTCCTCCAAAAGTAATTCCAGACTTCCAAAATATAGCCATAATTGTCCCTGAAAAGCCCCAAATCCCCATAATCCAGCCCAAAAGTAGCCAAAACTGACCCCATGAGAGGCCAAAATTCACCCAAAATTTGTGCTGATCATGCTTTTAACTCTTTCGGTGCCAGACAGTTAAGGGGCTAATAAGCCTTAAAAGTGCCACAGAATTTGGCCGTTTTTCAGTATTTCGCGTCGTTTGTATAATCGAAGTCTGAATCGTCATCAGAACTCATTTTCTAGCAGATGGGACTGTTTTGACAGATCGCTGTGTTTACGATATTACTACAAAATGGCCATCTAATTTTCATATGATTTCATTCATAAATTCATTCATAAAATTTCCCAAGCAGAAAACGAAACGCGAGCTCTTCCTTGGTCAAAAACCGCTCGGTAACATCCGACCGATAGCTACTTAGATTCAAAACGCACCGGATGCAGCTGATTCATTATTGATCGTAATTTGCAAGAAGATTTGAAAGAACGTCATCGAAATGTGAGAAAGAAATGGGGGTGGATAGTTTGTTTGTACACAAATATGGCGTGTTCTCCAAAGCCGATCTGATCGGCCCGTGGCACTTTAAAGGTTGTATTCGTAAAGCCGATTTAATCGGCCCATGGCACTGAAAGAGTTAAAATGAAGTGCGGTTTTCTTCTAAGGTAGAAATTCCCGCTCTTTACAGAAATATGCCAAAACACAACCAAAAAACATCCATATATGGAATGAGATGTTGCTGCTCTTTAGTCGATCTTCTGGCTTGCCATAAACATGCCATACCATCCCTATACCCAGATAGCAAATATTTTGGCAGTATCATGGCATACATTTGGCATTTTTACCTTTCTTTTGGCATTATGAAAACCTTTAGGCTTAATTGTGGTATGATTAAGGTTATCCATAATATATATGGAGGCACCAGCAATATATGGCTGAGTTATGGCATATGTTTGGTTAACCCAGTGTTTCTCAAACTGTGGGGCGGGCCCCCCCAGGGGGGCGCGAAGGCTTGCCAAGGGGGGCACGGGATCATTCCTAGGTGTTTATTTTTTCTTCAGGTTAGAACATGTAGCAGGTGGAACTAATGTTTTAGCGTTGGAGCACCCTGGACTCATTTTAGGGACGTACAACAAACAAATCTACTGCCATAGTGATCCGTCACTAGACTAGACACAGAGTTTAGGTTTGGAGAATGGACAAGGACTGGACTGGAAAAGAAAATGTGCAATGTTTCTGTTTTTGCACAGTTTGTACAGTTGGCACTTTGATGATCTCAGATGTGCAACGTAAACGGGCTCATTGCAGCCACTGATATTGTTAAAATGTTCATCTTTGTTACCAAAATGTGTTTGTTGTTCTAAAAAAAAGTACCTTATTGTCATAGTTGTAAGATAATTACACATTTCCTATTTTTATGTTGAAAAATAATGTCTCAGGGAGCAGTCTTGTTGAGTTCATTCGTATTGTTCAACCAAAAATCTACGTTATTTTTAATTTGCACAACAAATTATTCAAGGAAAAGCAAAAAATATTCTTACGATACTGATGTTTCTTTCAATAAAAATAATAATTGCACCACAGGTACAATGTTGTTGGGGTTGAGGGGGGCTTGGAGATTTTTCGTGCTCCAAAGGGGGGACCGATAGAAAAAGATTGAGAACCACTGGGTTAACCAAAAGACTGGGCAAAGAACGGGATCGAGTATAGGGATGGTACGGTATGTTTTGGCAACCTCGTGGCTGGATTATGGGGATTTGGGGCTTTTCTAGGACAATTATGGCTATATTTGGCTATCTATCTATACTTAACCCTTTCATGCATAGTGGTCACTCCAGTGGACAGTTCTTCTCCAGCTGTTCTCTTGTATATTCATGGGTTTTGTTGTTTTAGTTCCATATCAGCCAACACAGTGGACACTTATGTATCAGCTCATAAACTGCAATTCAGACCATTATTGTAACTTTGCCGTTCTTGATTGGTTCTTGAGTGGAAATCAATTGTTAATATTTATTTTTTTGCATATTATTTCCATGAAGTGAGTAATAACTAGTATTAGAATGTGTTAAAATGTGAGAAAACATCAGATTAGCTGCGTTAACATGGTGTCATTTCACTGTTTTCATATCACTTTATGATATTGTGGGTTTTAAATACATGTTTTTTTGCTTCAAGGATAAAATTCATGGTGTAGCTGAGTGGACATTTTTGTAACTCCATGAAAAACAGGTTGATTTAACCCTTTCATGCATGAACTATGAGAACCTTAATCAAGATTTATTTTCTTGAGTGTTTTTATTCCTCTTTAGGCATGAAAAAAACAATGCCATTGAAAATTTTGTTATGAATCTATTTTTCATGGAGTTACAAAAATGTCCATCCAGTTTGAAAACCATGCATTTGATTTTTGAAGCAAAAAAAAACCACGTATTTACTGATACATCACTTGAAAACTATGAAATTAAAAATAAATAAATAAATTACTGCTTGTAATCTGTTTTCTCACTTTTTTTTTTTTTTTTTTTTTTTTTTTAACTTTTTTTTATTGTATACATCAGCAGCAAAGCAGTTTATCAAAACATTTAAGAAGCAATGTGTAGTTCTCCACTATGTGGACATTTAGCTGCCATGCAATTTTTTTTTCGTAATACATACAAAAGTGTAAAAAAAACAAAAACAAAAAAAAAACAAATAAACAAAAAAAAAAACCCCAAAAATATAAATGGGTGCTTATGGTTTCAGTATTTCTCACATATGAAAAAAAACAAAAAAAAAAAACAAAAAAAAAACAATCATAGCATTACAATACTTCTGGGTTCTTCAAACATCACTCATATTCACGCAGAAAAACACAAAACGAAGAAAAAACACAGGGAGATTACAAAAAAAAAAAAAAAAAAAAAGGGACATCTTTAGAGGAATAACAGAGATTCTGGATGGCTAAAGGATACAAACTTGATCCATTTGTCACAAATACAATAAAATGTATCCCTCTGAATTCAAAAACAAAAAAACAAACAAAACAAAAACAAAAAGCTAGACATACCCACATGCACCCCCCCCTCAAAAAAAAAAAAAAAAAAAAAAAAAGGGGGGGGGGGGGGGGGGGGGGTCCATTAATCACAAGACAAAGAAGGAAGTGATTCAAAAAAAGTTAAGAAGGGCTGCCATTTATTATAGAACTTAAAAGGGATGGCTTTCAAAGAATACCCATTATTCTCACATTTTAACATACTCCAATACTACTCATTACTCACTTCATGGAGATAATATGCTAAAAAAAACACTACACTCAGAGGCAATGAAAACGCAACACCAGTTTGGATTCAAATGTTTTTTGGACTCAAATTTATTTTCTTATTTTAACAATTCAAATATGTTGGGTGGGTTGAGTTTGATGAATGACGTGTTAATGGGCCGATTTGGACAATAATGAACAGATGCATTAAACATAACGAGCACAAGTTGAAAATGAGAAATCACAACAAGAATGAGCGGAACACGCATTTAAAAATGAACTCAAAAGAACAGTCAGTATCGGGTGTGACCCTCACGAACAGCCACACAGGCAGTACGTCTCCTCATGGACCTGACTAAGCATCTTGGGTTGTCTTAAGGCGGCCATACACTGTGCGATTATTTCGATCGTTGCACGCAGCTTCATCTCAAACTGTGCGAATCATTCGTAAGGTCAGACTCACGATTCATGTTCTCACACTGCACGGACCGACGCTCGTATGCGACCTGACTGCTCACACTGTACGACCATACACCAGAGGACGCACGACACGTTCGAGTGTTGTATCCGGAAATACAACGTTAAAATACCAAGGAATCCGCAAAAGTGCATAGACGATTGTGTATTGGCGTGAGTCACGAAATGGTAGTGCTAAACAAAAACCAACGAGCTGCTTTGGTAATATGTGCCATTATCTGTGAGGAATCAAAAAAGAAGAAAAGACGGTGACGTGTTTGGTGCAGGAATTGGTTGTCCAGACGTGGACAGTATGGACTGTCAATCCTACAGCAAAGATAACTAGAGGTAAGCTGCAAAAGGTAAACTGCACTAGGACAATAGCCAGCTTGTACGCTACTGTACGCGTCTGTGTTCGCACATGCACAGTGTGAGAATTTGAGGCACATCTGTTCGTGGCACTGCTTTGACAATGCGATACACTCACGAGGAGCGAGCAGGATTTCAAACAGCTCCGTTTTCCTTGCGAACACACAATTGCTGGTCATGAGGTGCTAATCGCTTCTCTTTACCCCATGTACAGGGTGGGGAAGCAAAATTTACAATATTTTGAGGCAGGGATTGAAAGACAGTGTATGACCAGTTAGTTTATTGAAAGTCATGAGAATTTATTTGCCACAAGAAAATTGACATCATAGAAAATGTTTTTATTCTATGTGTCCTCCTTCTTTCTCAATAACTTCCTTCACACGCTTCCTGAAACTTGCGCAAGTGTTCCTCAAATATTCGGGTGACAACTTCTCCCATTCTTCTTTAATAGTATCTTCCAGACTTTCTCGTAATAGTTTTGCTCGTAGTCATTCTCTTCTTTCCATTATAAACAGTCTTTATGGACACTCCAACTATTTTTGAAATCTCCTTTGGTGTGACGAGTGCATTCAGCAAATCACACACTCTTTGACGTTTGCTTTCCCGATTACTCATATGGGCAAAAGTTTCTGAAAAGGTATGGATAATAGTGTTAGGTATGATTATGACATCAATATATGTTTGGTTTCAAAACAATTGACGTAGTGCCTGCTGAGAAAAAACAACTAAATGTTCATTGTAAATTTTGCTTCCCCACCCTGTACACTGCACAAAGCACGACACATGATTAGAGGCACATTGGGCCCGATACCAGAAATAGTCGCACGAGTGAGAAATCGTCTCTAAACTCGCACAGTGTAAGACCACCTTTAGGACAGTATGGTGATCCTGATGAGGAGCTGTCACTCTTTTGCGTCCTGGACGTGGTCGGTCATTTACAGAACCTGTTTCATGGTGCCACTGTATCAGTTTGGTGACACTGGACATACTACACCCAAAACGGTGACCCACTTGCCATGCACTTACTCCCACCTCTAGCATACCCAGGGCCCTGTTCCTTCGTTGTTCAGTCGACAGTCGTGGCATCATGACACTTAAAAAATTTTTTTGTGTGGCTTTTATCATGTGCTTTTATCAAACACTGTACTTGCACAACTCCTGATCCCATATGTTGGACTCAATATGGACTGATGAGAGTCCAACTCACACTGTTCAGTTACATGATGATCATTTATGTGTAATGAGGTCCATACTGTGACCCCAATGGTTACTTAAGAACTCAAATTGGACTACTCAGGTCCTGAGCAAAAAATAAACCAAAGTTTAAAGTGTTGTGTTTTCATTGCCTTTGAGTATATGTTTAGTAAAAAAAAAAAAAAAACAACCCAAAAAACATAAAAACATAGTTTAACCCTTTCATGCACACTGGTCACTCCAGTGGACAGCTATTCTACAGCTGTTCTCTTGTATATTCAAGGATTTTGTTGTTCTTTTCTTTTCTTTTTTTTTTTTTTTTGTTGACACTTATATATCTTTTCTGACATGAATTGGTAACATTATGTAGATCTCTCCTGAGCATAAACCCCCAGAATTACAAGCCCTCCCCATAGTTTTCACACAATTTATCATTAAATACATGTTTCTGTGCGTCAAAATTTAAACGTGTGGTGTCCAGCTGAGTGGACATTTTTGCAACTTCATGAAAAATAGGTTCATAAGAATTTTTTTTTGTTCTTTTTTTTTTTTTTTTTCTATATTTTTAAAATTATTTTTATTTTTTTATTTTATTTTATTTTTTTAATTTAGTTTTCTGAAGAAAATTGCATTGTTTTTTTTTTCATGCCTCAAGAGGAATAAAACACTCAGGAAAAAAAATTGATTACGGTTCTCATAATTCGTGCATGAAAGGGTTAATAATAATAACAAGCAATTGATTTACACTCAAACATGTTACTGCAGATCAGGTTTATCATGAATAGCAAAGTTACAGTAATGGCATGAACTGGAGTGTATGGGATGATGCATTGTCTGTTTTATGTCAGCTGATATGGAACTAAAACAACAAATCCCATGAATATACAAGAGAACAGCTGGAGTGACCCCGATCCATGAAAGGGTTAAAAAAAAATAATAATAAAATTCAATCACATTGTTTGTTTTTTTCATTTTTTTCATAGTGTTCATACAGTATATCAGTAAATATGTTTCTTTGCTTCAAAAATTCAATGTATGGTGTCCAGCTGAGTGGACATTTTTGCAACTCCCTGAAAAATAGGTTAAAAAAAATTTAATTAAAAAATAAATAAATAAAATAAAATAATAATAATAATAATAATAATAATAATAATAATAATATTAATAATAATAATAATAATAAATGCTTTGTTTTTTTTAATGCCTAGAGGAATAAAAAATCTTGATTAAGGTTCTCATAATTCATGCACGAAAGGGTCAATAACAATAACAAGCAATTGATTTACACTCAAACATGTTACTGCAGATCAGGTTTATCAAGAACAGCAAAGTTACAGTAATGGTATGAACTGGAGTGTATGGGATGATGCATTGTCTGCTTTATGTCAGCTGATATGGAACTAAAACAACAAATCCCATGAATATACAAGAGAACAGCTGGAAAATAGCTGTTCACTGTAGTGACCCCGATCCATGAAAGGGTTAATCAAATTTTTTTCCTGAGTGTTTTTATTCCTCCTGAGGCATGAAAAAAACAATGCAATTTTCTTCAGAAAAAATCAACTAAAATAAAGTAAAATAAAAATAAGTTTAAAAATGTTTAAAAAAAAATATAGAAAAAAATTATGAAAAAAAAAAAAAAAAAAAAATTCTTATGAACCTATTTTTCATGAAGTTGCAAAAATGTCCCCTCAGCTGGACACCACATTTTTAATTTTTGATGCACAGAAAAATATTTACCGATATACTGTATGAAAACTATGAAAAAAATGAAAAAAAAAACAAAAAACAATGTGATTGAATTTTTTTTTTTTTTTTTTTAACCCTTTCATGGATCGGGGTCACTACAGTGGACAGCTATTTTCCAGCTGTTCTCTTGTATATTCATGGGATTTGTTGTTTTAGTTCCATATCAACCAACACAGTGGACACTTATGCATCATCTCATAAACTGCAATTCATACCATTACTGTAACTTTGCTGTTCTTGATAAACCTGATCTGCAGTAACATGTTTGAGTGTAAATCAATTGCTTGTTATTATTATTATTAACCCTTTCATGCACGAATTATGAAAACCTTAATCAATTTTTTTCCTGAGTGTTTTTATTCCTTTTGAGGCATGAAAAAAAAATGCAATTTTCTTCAGAAAAATAAATAAATAAATAAAATAAAATAAAAATAATTTTAAAAATTTTAAAAATATATAAAAAAAAAAATTCTTATGAACCTATTTTTCATGAAGTTGCAAAAATGTCCCCTCAGCTGGACACCACATGTTTAATTTTTGATGCACAGAAAAATATTTACCGATATACTGTATGAAAACTATGAAAAAAATGAAAAAAAAAACCAATGTGATTGATTTTTTTTTTTTTAACCCTTTCATGGATCGGGGTCACTACAGTGAACAGCTATTTTCCAGCTGTTCTCTTGTATATTCATGGGATTTGTTGTTTTAGTTCCATATCAGCTGACATAAAGCAGACGATGCATCATCCCATACCCTCCAGCTCACACCATCACTGTAACTTTACTGTTCTTGATAAACCTGATCTGCAGTAACATGTTTGAGTGTAAATCAATTGCTTGTTATTATTATTAACCCTTTCATGCACGAATTATGAAAACCTTAATCAATTTTTGTCCTGAGTGTTTTTATTCCTTTTTAGGCATGAAAAAAAATGCAATTTTCTTCAGAAAAATAAATAAATAAATAAAAAAAAAATAAAATAAAAATAATTATAAAATTAAAAAAAAAATAAATTAAAAAAAAAAAAAAAAAAAAAAAAATATATATATATATATATATATATATATATAAAAAAATTCTTATGAACCTATTTTTCATGAAGTTGCAAAAAATGTCCCCTTAGCTGGACACCACACGTTAATTTTTGATGCACAGAAACATATTTACTGATATACTGTATGAAAACTATGAAAAAAAAAAAAACAATGTGATTGAATTTTTTTTTTTTTAACCCTTTCATGGATCGGGGTCACTACAGTGGACAGCTATTTTCCAGCTGTTCTCTTGTATATTCATGGGATTTGTTGTATTAGTTCCATATCAACCAACACAGTGGACACTTATGCATCATCTCATAAACTGTAATTCATACCATTATTGTAACTTTACTGTTCTTGATAAACCTGATCTGCAGTAACATGTTTGAATGTAAATCAATTGCTTGTAATTATTATTAACCCTTTCATGCACGAATTATGAGAACCTTACTCAAGATATTTTTTCTGAGTGTTTTTATTCCTCTTTAGGCATGAAAAAAAAATTACGATCCAGTTTTTTTTTGTTTTTTTTTTGTTTTTTTTAAAGGAGTTACAAAAATGTCCACTCAGTCAGACACCATGCTTTTAATTTTTTAAGCAAAGAAACATGTATTTAAAAGTTAATATCAGAAAGTGATATGGAAAACTACGCAATAAAAACATTTTTATGCTGCTTATCAGATAATTTCCCACATTTTAAGATACTCTAACACTAGTTATTATTCATTTCATGGAGATAATATGCAAAAAAAAAAAAAAAAAAAAAACTGTTTTGTTTGTTGATTTACACTAAAACATGTCACTGCAGATCAGGTTTATCAAGAACAACATAGTTACAGTAACAGTATGAATTGCACTGTATGGAGTGATGCATTAAGTGTCCACTGTGTTGGCTGATATGCAACTACAACAACAAAACCCATGAAAATACAAGAGAACAGCTGTAGAATAACTGACCACTGGAGTGACCACTGTGCGTGAAAGGGTTAAAAAAAAAAAAAAAAAAAAATCAATCACATTTTTTTTTTTTTTTACATGCCTAAAGAGGAATAAAAACACTCAGGAAAAAAAAAAAAAATCTTGATTAAGGTTCTTATAATTCATGCATGAAAGGGTTAATATGAGTAATGTCTTCATTTTAGAAGACAAGGTGGGTGTATGGGTGTATGAGTGTGCATGTGTGGGGGGGTGGGGGTGCAACAAGTTGTAGTCCACTTACCTTTTTGGCCCCCTGCTTCACAAACTCCTTAGCCAGGTGACGACCGATGCCTCTTCCCCCACCGGTGATCAATACCACCTCCTTGGTCAGGTCCTTCCTTCTGCTCGGTAACAGTGAAAACAAAGTGGCTCTGATGATATGATAAAGCATCTGGACTGGGAAAAGAAACATGCGACACGCGCTCTTCACATCCATTTCGGTTAAAAGTTCGGTTAAAAAGTCGATTTGTTTGACGCTTTCAATCAAGTACACGTTCGACTACTGATGATATCCTCAAAAAAAAAAAAAAAAAAAAAAAAAAAAAGTGAGCGGAGCGCACGAACGGAGAAGACTTGGCAAGTTTATCCGCATGCAAAACAATATCATCTGCAGCTTTTTACAAAGTGTTGCATGAGTAATCCACTTCAGGG